>NC_142794.1:11072170-11115011 GCF_049724085.1 Artemia sp. Qi Xiang Cuo | reverse complement strand
CTAGCTATTCCAATTTCCAATCGAATGAGCCCTTTTCGAAGTTTCGACGACAACTCCTTCGATACGAATTGCCTTGGTATGGAAAAAACAATAATAAATACTACATTGTGCCAACATTGTTCTTTACTTAGCCAGCTCGATTGCGCTGCCTATGATAACATCATGAATTGCCTAATGCTTTTTTACCTACCTCTTTTCATCCGAAAAATCAGAACGAAAAATGAACAGAATTTTAAAGTGGAAGGTAAAATGTTTGCTTCAGGAAAAATTTCTTCTTCTCCTTCCTACGAACCGATATATATGGCGAGCCCAAGATGACAGTATTTATCTTTAAGAAACAGATTAGCCGGGATGACGGTTGAAGCCCGGAGGTCGATATCGATAACCAAAAAAGAGAGGAAAAAGACAAAAAAAAACGGCGGCGTATTAGTGAGGCCGCCACCGATAGAATCAGCGGTGGTGTCAGCGCGCTGATGCAAGCTCGGCGGCGCGCCACGGTTTTTTCGGCAGCGCGCCGCCGACTATTCGGCGCGGCTTCGGGGTCCATGTAGAGGTGTCAAGCTCCTATGTACAAAAATGGGGAAATTTGAAATTTGTAATGTTTTTTTTGTTGTTTTTTTCAGGGGTGATCGTGTCGAGTCAGTAATCGTAGTAGATCATGAGAAGACTCAATTGATTGGAAATCAGAAGTTCTAGTTCCCTTTTAAAGTTACCAAAAATTTTGAGCAGCTAGCCCTCCCCCCCCCCCTCCTATGCTTATTTTTCCCCAAAGTCATCCGATCAAAATTTTGATATTTTTGCCATTTTTTACCATTTGCCATTTTTTCAGCATAGTCAAAAAGGTAATAATTACGATGGGTTGACCCCCCCCCCTCCAGTCCCCAGGGGTAGGGCTGCAAGCTGTGAACTTCGCCCATTGTTTACGTATAGTATTGGTTATTGGGAAGTATACAGACGTTTTTCAGGGGAATTTTTCTGGTGGAGGGGGGATTTACGTGGGATGATCTTTCCATTGAGAAATTTACGTGGGGGATGGGAATTTTATATGGAGTAGAAGCTGGATTTCCCAACATTATTTAAAAAAATGATCAGAAATCTAGGTAAAATAAAAAATTTTCCAACTGAAGGTATGGAGAAACGTTAAAAATTAAACGAACAGAAATATTATGTATATGAGGGAGTAGCACCCTCCTCAAACACTAAAGTATTTCTTAGAACTTTTAAAAGAGCTTATTATTCTAGTTAAACGGTCTTTGTGATTCAGGATCCATTCTTAAATAATTGGAACAAGAAGGCAAACTTTAGCGTAAAGAGCGAGGTATTGAATAGGGGCAAACCCCCTTGATACACATATTAATTTCTGTTCGTTTTACGTTTTAATGTTTTTCCATACTTGGAGTTGAAAAAACTTCTTTTTTTAATTTAATCATATATGAGAAATGAAAGAGGTTATTCTCTCCCAAAAATTGTAAACGACTAAATAATAAAAGCATACAAGTGTTTAAGAGTTCTTAATTTATACTTTAAGGGGTTTGTAATACCTTGTGGTCCTTTTCAACATAAGTAACGCTGAAACTATATTCTGCCCCAAAATAACAGTTTTAAGTCCTCTGCTAATTTTACCTCTGCCTTTTGAAATCCAGTGACTAGAGAAATTTTGTCTTCAAAAATGTCTTTCAAAAACACCGTTGATTTTTTGAGCGTGGACATAACGTTTCTATGCGATGTCAATCATATGAAGACGAGATGTCACTGGTCATGCGCAGGGACAGGAATGTCAGATCTCTTCCCTCAAAGTGAAATCTTCAGTATTGAAGCATATTAAATTTTGTACATACTAATTGAAAATTCTGATAAGAGATTCCCAAATGATTGATAATTTAAGTTGTGCTATTTAACGTAGCCAAAAGAAAAACTAAATTAGAGGAAAAACAGCATAAAACAGTAAGCTCGATTTTTTTTTATTTGCTGATGTTACAACTAGAAAGTATCGATGTATCGATAAATCCGAAAATTCATATGTCTTTCAACGCCTAAAGAGAATTAGTCAAGTCTTTCCGCTTCCAGGAAAATATTACCTGTCAAAATATTTTTATTTCAAATAATAGTAAAGAGGGACGTAGAGAGAGTAAAGCTATAAAGCTTAAAATTTATATTTCCAATATTTGGGGAGACCACCCCCTTCCTAAGCACCCCATTCTTCATAATATATTGAGAGTGTGATTTATATCTGGATTATTTGGAACCTTATCATGGAGGACGGGGAGCTTAATGGAGTGGAAGTCTCCATCATATATTTATACAAATCTGCTTCTTTCGGATTTTTAAGTTTCAGGAGATGTTGCCAGATAATGTGTACTTAACTCAAAACCTGTTTTCATGCAGAGCGTGCGTTCTGATATTGTATTTCTGAGCTAAGTATTTCTTGAAAATACTGAGAAAAAAGATCCAACCTCTGGTTTCAAACTCAAATTTACCTAGAAAATTAAAGTTTTAAAATGTAAATTTCTAATGCCCTATATGTGAAACAAGGGGCCGCCCACAATAGCCAATAAACCCAATTGCCAATTTTTTTTTTGCGTCATTATGAAACGAACCTTTAATTCATAATTTGCTTAATAAATAAAAATTTGCATCCTGGAATTGGATGAAGAAATTACAAATCATGAATCTGGAGCTACGCGGATGAGTCCCAAATTAAATAATAAAATAACATTTCGAACAGAAGTTTGACTTGGATACCATAATTTACCGCCACCGGCTCTACCGGTTTCGTCATTTCTGTGGCAGGCATGATAATTCCTTGGCTTCTGCTGCACTTTGATTTAAATCCCTCCCGAGCTGGATAAACAAGGCCATGGATGAACACCATTACACCAAACTTGAACTGATTGATGCTACTGATGGACCCCTCCTGGCTTGAAATTGTTGTCCGTTTGACCCTTGACCACACCTATTGGAATAAAACCGTCTTTGACCTACTAGTGCCAGGAAGGGTTGTAGAGCTTGCGTTCTGATGTAAGTAAAAGCACAAGTGTGCACCTTACCCTAACAAACTTCCAATATTCATTGTCGTTATTTTTGTGGAATTAACAATAACAGAATTTCGCAGAATTAAGAGAATTAACAGAATTTTAACACTATGGCGTCAACAGAAAGTTACTTTAGAATGCACCTCTTAACCTAGTCCTGTTTTATGTTTTGACAAAAAAAAAATTGAAATAGGGAACAAACAAACGATGGGAGACCACGGAATCAAATGGGGAGGAAAAAAGTCTCCTGGACTTAGATTATGCTGATGATTTAAGCAACCTAGAGGAAAGTGTGAGCAAAATGAATGAACTTTTAGAGGCTTTGCGAGTTCAGGGTGCTAGAATAGATTTGAAAATTAATGTTAAGAAGACTAAGTCACTATGGCTAGGAATAAATGGAGATGAAATGGTGACGCTGGATAATGAAAAGATTGATCAAGTGGGCAGCTTCATCTACCTTGGTAGTATTGTTGGTGAAGATGGTGGGAGCAGTGAAGATGGTAAAAGTAGAATAGCCAAGGCTCAGGGTGTTTTTTCACAGTTAAAAAAAGTTTTTAAGAATAGGAGGATAAGTCTGCAAACCAAGATTAGAATATTAGAAGCTACAATGATGACAGCAGTCAAATTTGGTTCTGAAGCATGGGTGCTTCGAAAAGCAGATGAAGATTTGTTAGGGGTTTTCCAGAGAAATTGTTTAAGGACTGTTCTGGGCACCTGGCTGACTGACTGTATTTCAAACAATAGGCTGTACGAAAAATGTGGTTCAATACCGATCTCTAGGGCTATAGTGAAAGAAAGGTTGAGGTAGCTAGGCCACGTTGTGTGGATGAAGGATGACAAATTGTCGAAGATTGTTCTTTTCGGCCAACCGTCTGGGGCTAAACGGAAAGTACGTCGTTCTCAACTGGGATGGGAGGACGTCATGAAAAAAGATTTAAAGGAAATGGAAACTTCATGGGACGGTGTAAAACGGGAGGCTTTTAAAAGATTGGGATGGAGGAGGAGCGTGCGTAGCTGTGTTGGCCTCAGGCGGCTTGGTGCTGCGGTGAGTTGTTAGTCGTAGTATTAGTAATAGTATGGGTGGATGACAAGATATGGTTAGTAATTCTACGGGTAGATGACAAATCGAGGAGCCTTATCCTTGAAACGAATAGTTCAGTAACCATCCGTTGTTTCATCTGAATTTACTTTATATTGTTTCATGAGCGTCTTTTTTTTTCAATTACACTGTGATGTTCCTGCAACCCTTATAATTAGACCGTTTCTTGTTTCAGACCATTCCACATGTTATCTTCGGATTTTATTCAGTCCATCAGTGAGATCAGACTTTAACTTCTTAACTGCATGTCATTCTGCCTGGAATACTTTACCTAAGTTGCTTAGAAATCGTCACTCAACTAGTGCCTTTAAAAGAATAAAAAAAAAAAAATCAATCTATAGATAATTTTTTTTTTCTTTCTTTTGTTTAATGCCCAAGTGCGATTGATGTTTCTCGTTTCATCTGGAATTGTGTGTTTTTTTGTTTATTGGGCAAGGCACTTTCCTCTGGCTTGGTTTTCAGCAAATAGTCAGTTGGCGGCCAATTGTTATTTTCTTTTATAGTGTGTGTTTCATTTTTCTCCTTTTTTGTTTTGTATCTTTTTTTGCCTTTTGTTTGTTTTTTTTCTTTTCTCCTGCATTCCCGGCTGTTGAGTCTTACGGGCAAGTAGTCGTTGGGGTATTTGATGTTGGATGTTTAGTTTTTGTTTTTGTTGCATTAATAGATCCTACCTGCAGTATTATTAGCAAAAATGGGGGACTTTGTGAATATGTAAAATGATGAAGAAGCAGGTGTTTTCCAAAAGAACTGTCTAAGGATAATTTTTGGTATTCGTTTCCATTACTGTGTATCATACAATAAACACTGCAAGAATACAGTTCAATCCCACTTTTCACAGCTAAAATGAAAGAAAAGGTTAAGATGGATGGATTGTGTTTACCGAGGAAGGACGGATTTCATCCACTTTTGTTCGGCCTTTGACACTGTGGACGGACGATCCATGTGGCTAACCATGGAAAGTGCGAGCCTATCTAAAAAGATAGTCAGCCACTTTAAAGAACTCTACAGCAACACAGAAAGTGCCGTCCTGGTTAATAGGAAGCTTTCTTCTTCCTTCGTTTCGGGTGGAAGTTTGGACCTCGGGTGCGGTATTCGCTTGCAGCTTGGAAGATTCAAAGTATGTTTTGCCGTGTGAAATTGGTCCGATATGTTGTAAACCTGGTAATTTTTTCAATAATTTTCATTTGAATTCTCAAGGGCTAAATTTGAGTTATGGCTTCATGGAAGATTTAGCTAATATTTCTGTTTTTCACGCGATAGCTTTATTTGAGACATGGAGTTGCTTGCTTTAGAGGAATATAATTTTTACACAAAAATAGGCAATTCCGTCAACATGGTGGCCTTGTCGTATATATTAGGTCGGATATTGGAGTGCCCGTTAGGAGAAATTTGACAGTGTATAGGGATATGGTGTTTGAGTCACTTGCACTTCACCTTCGTTTTGGTTTCTATTCTTGCTATTTAATAGTTCTCTACCGCCCATCGGCTTCCTCATTCAATGAATTCTTTGATCTTTTAAAGCAACAGCTTGAAAAGCTCCTTGAGAATCTCTTTTGTTTCTTTGTGGGTGATCTAAAAGTTGATGTCATCGAAATAAGTGCAAATATTAGCCGACTATTGAGCATTTTCATATCATTTGGATTATTCCCATCAATCAACATATCTACGAGGGTCACTTATAGATATGTGTAATGTATTAATAATATTGGTCTAGGAGTTTACTTCCCCCCCCCCGGAAAATACCCGCCACGGCAAATACTCGCGGAAAATACCCCCCCACCCCCGCATGGAATATTCCCCTCGATAATTCCCCAGGGAAAATTCCCCCAAACGGTAAACTGAGCATCCAAAGAGAAAATGCAAAATAGATACATCACAATGTCGATTAAATATCCCAAGGGGTAACTTGAGGGGGTATTTTCTTGGGAGAGGGGTATTTTACGCGGGGGGAAATATCTTATAATATCGTTGATATATTCTCGACGTGTGTCCTAAACGCTAAAGTTTCATCAGTTGTAATACCTAAATACTTGACGAGATTTCCTTTTAATCTCACCATAACTATATTTTGACCGGAAAATCAAAGAACAATTAGCGGCTGTTATGGAGAATATAATAACTACTCTTTGCAGGTTGAGCCTGAAGTTTGTTTACACGCACACAAGTTTAAATTCTATATAACGATCGTTTGCTGAATTCAATTAATACCTTCTCAGTTCTTGTAAGACAAACAAGCGACGGATCATCAGCAAACATAGATAATGTCACTTCTTGTTGATCATGGAATAATTCACTGAATTTTTTTTTGGTATTAGACATAGTCCAACTTATATCATTTACAAACTTTAAGAATTACAACGGTCCAAGAACAAAACCTTGTGGAACTCCGCATGTAATAGGAAAACTTGATGATCGCTTTGAATCGATCTGAACATAGTTTAGCTGTTCTGCTAAGAACACACGTAGATATATTGGCCTATGACCGCTTATACCATAAAACTAGTAGTGATTCCTCACTGCTTTCTATGACAGCCCTCCCTTGGATTTCTATGACAGACATCTGACGTCAGGACATCCCTGGCAAGATTCCCTTGAGAGGCCCTTGTTTACAGATGTTCCAATATTGTTTCGGTATTGGCAAGATTCCCGGGTTTCCAGGTGTTCTATTAAAAATGAACATGGCTGGCAAGATTCCCACGACACACCCTCACACTTTAAACGATCAAATAGGAAAATTAACATACAACTTAAAGGGTCAGATAAGTGGAGCTACTAGCCCCTCGCACCTGTGATGTGGTCACCTGTTTCCAGGTGTTATGACGCAATCTTGTTTCAGTATTTAAAAAAAGTTCAGTTTGTCAATATCATAGATATTGTAATGGATGCTTATGCATTATTGGATATTGAAAGTGCTTGCGAAATGGAACCTAGAGTGCCTAAAGTAGCAGTGGAAATTAAAAGGGGTTGTCGAATAACCCTGGAATAGGATAAGATATATGCAGGATATGGTATATCATTAAGCAGAGTCAGGTCAGAAGAAAAATTATGCTTTGCGTATAATGTGAATATAGTGCATAAAAAGAGACTACAAGACGGATTAAACGCGTTAGCGAAATATATTGTAGAAAACATCTATAAAAAAAAGTTTGTTACTAGTGAGATGCTTGGTCTAGAATTGGCAGTGAGAGCGTTAAAAATGGATGGATTTTAGAACCAGAACATCTTACGGAATCTAGTAAATTTAGAAAAGTGGTTAGTTTTAGATGATGATTTTCTAGAATTATGTCTTCAAAGAAATATATTTTCTCGTGAAATGCTTAACGATATAATAGGAACTGATTCCCCATCTTTGGAGTATTTCATGAAACTTCTTCGTCGTAGCCCAGCTGCTTTTACTCAATTTATAGATATATTAATTGAGACATAAGAAAATGACATTGTGATTTTGCTTTTATCTACCAATTAGACGGCCATTTTCTAAGAAATCGTGTCTAAACGAGCTTTTTAACGTCACTCCTCCTAGAATACATTTTATTGATCCTGACTCAGTTTCTCTTTAGAAGTGAGACAGTCAACAACAAAAAATGTTGTACACATATCTGTTATGCCTGTATACATTGGGCAGCAGGTAATCCTGTGAGAATTGTACTTTTGCTGATGACTCTAATGAAGAGTATAGATTATGCAATCCATGTAAATTGTATGAAGGATATGCTGTGCAAATTAAAGACTGTAATTCCTGTCTTGAAGAGATTTGTGACTCTCATACTAGAGCATTCTTATGCTCCAATTGTTACTATGATAAATGCGATCAATGGGAAAATACTTACCATGGCATGATTGCAAAAAACCCTAAAGGGGAGTTCATTTATTTTTAAGAGAATGGTATCGTTGTGGTTGTAAATTCTTTTGGGAAGAAGAACCTGGCCTAAGCTTCAATTGCTGGAATAATACAAGCGTCTGGTTTTTACGACGTCGCTGTAAGGATACCAGGAACTATGATTATAAGCCACCAGACTTTACCGGCTGCTACAGAAAGTGATTCTTCATATGAGAATTTTGTATGTGATTTTGCTTGAAATAAACAAATTCAAACATGTGAATTTTATAATATGAATCAGAATAGTATTATTGACTTTACAAAGAGATTTAATAAAAATGAAGTTACAATTTATTTTTAAAATTGTGACCCTTACTTTGCATGCCAAGATCAATACAAGTTACATCCTGACGAGCTGCTGCCACGTATCGTTTCTGATGATTACCTATACGTAGAAGAAGAAATCTAAAAGGACACAGTGTTTTGTACTTACAAATTTTATTTTAAAAAAGCTATATAGATTTTTAAAGAATTTCACTCTTAAGACACCGAAATTTATATTATAAGGGTAGGAAAAATATTTTCAACTAGAAAGTCTTTCAATCGAGGATTGTCCAAAAATCTTGAGAAATTGACTGTAAGTAAGTCCGTGACATCGGAAAAAAATATATAAGTGCATAAAAACCACAGCTTTTGGTTGATAAATCTTTTACCCACTTCCGATTTTGAATAACAGATTTACCAGTTTTTTTAAGAAAGTGTTTAATGCGAGTCATGTGCAATGTATACGGTAGGCTAAGGAGATCATGAAATTTTATATTCTTTCTTGTTTGAAAGAAGCATAACCAATGCTTCGTCTTTACACTTGATGGACTACTACTACTACTACTACTAACAACTCACCGCAGCACCGAGCCGTCTGAGGCCAACACAACTACGTACGCTCCTCCTCCATCCCAATCTATTCAAAGCCTCCCTTTTTACACACGCCCACGAAGTTCCCATGTCCTTTAAATCTATCTTTATGACGTCCTCCCACCCCAGACGAGGACGCCCTGCTTTCCGTTTAGTCCTAGGTGGTTGGCCAAAAAAAAATCTTCGGCAATCTGTCATCCTTCATCCGCCAAACGTGCCCTAGCCACCTCAACCTTCCTTTCATTATAGCCCTAGAGAGCGGTATTGAATCACATTTTTCGTATAGCCCATTGTTTGAAATACGGTAAGTCAGCCGGGTACCGAGAACCATCTTTAAGAAATTTCTCTGGAAAACATCTAGCAAATCTTCATCCGCTTTTCAGAGCGTCCATGCTTTAGAGGCATATTTGTCCACTGTCGTCACTGTAGCTTCCAATATTCTAATCTTGGTTTGCAGTCTTTTCTTCCTGTTCGTCCAAACTTTTTTTAACAGTGAAAAAACACCCTGGGACTTGGCTATTCTACTTTTAACATCTTCACTGCTCCCACCATCTTTACTAATAATACTACCAAGGTAAGTGAATCTGCTCACCTGATCAATCTGCTCATTACCCAACGTCACCTTTTCAACTTCACTTATTTCTAGCCTTAGTGACTTAGTCTTCTTAACATTAGTTTTCATAACTATTCTAGCACCCTGAACACGCAATACCTCTGAAACGTCATTCATTTTGCTCACACTTTCATCTAGGATGCTTAAATCATCAGCATAATCTAATTCCAGGAGACTTTTTACTCCCCATTTGATTCTGTGGTCTCCCATTGCCTTTTCTGTGAACCTCAAGACAAAGTCCATCAAAATGATCCATATAAAGGGGGATAGAACACAACCCTGCTTAACTCCTGATTTAATACAAACCAGCTGCTGACCTCATTTGCAACCTTAACCACAGCAGTGTTTCTCGTACATAGCACTAATCACTTTAATGTAGTTGTCTGGTATACCATACAAGGATAAAACCTTTACTAAAGCTCTTTTATCAACAGAATCGAACGCTTGCTCATAATTTACAAAACTGAGGACCAAAAGGGTTTGAAAAAACAGGCAGTTCTCAATTATTAGCCTAAGAGTGAAAATTTGGTCGACACATCCTCTACCTTTTCTAAAATTGCACTTTTCTTCCCTTAAAACTACTTAACCAAAAGATCAATATCCTCACCTTTCGTAATTTCCGCGCCAATTTTTTCTTCATATGCTCTTAAAGCAATAGGTTCTAACCGACTACCTTTCAGCATAGCAGTTGAGCGGTAACCACAACCTCCACTTCAAATATCTTTCATAATCGGCGCAGTTTTAGTTGATTGTTTGCGTATAGCTATTCTGTGAAAGTACGTGCTGGTTATTCGATTACTTCTTTGATGTATCCAGTTTTCATTGGAAGATTGGCCTTTGGTTCTCTCGTAAAGTTCTTTCAAAGCGGTGTCACTACTCTTAAGATAGGACTTAGATGTCTTAGATGTCCTTAGATGTCTACGGCATCTCTCAGTCTAAAAAGCATCATATTACTAACTAAGTTACTACCTACGGAGACCAGACTAATGCCTCGATAATTACCACACTCAGTTTGATCACCTTTCTTATAAAGTGGCTTAATTAAGGTTTTCTTAAAATCGTTAGGTGCTTCCCCTTTTTCAGAAATCATATTCATAATCTTCAGTAACTTATTTCTAACCTCAGAGCCACAATATTTAAGAAAATCTTTTACCACCCTATCAGCACCTGGAGCGTTATTATTTTTAATCCTTTTAGTACTATCGCTAATTCCTCTTCACAAAACAAATCTTCCTTCACATCTAAGGTATCACAAACTTTTTCATTTCCCTCTATGTCTTTTCCCGCAACTCTATCTCGGTTAAGCAAATTCTCAAACTGCATCGACCCATCTCTCTTTAGTTTTTTTCCTTATTGCTAAGTGCGGCCCTATTTCTATCTTTAACTGGGCCAAGTCCGGATTGACTAATCCCTCTCATTTTGTTAAAATACCAGTACAATATTTTACTATTATACCGTCTAGCTGCATATTCCAGATCCTCGGTAATTTTATCTATGGCCTCCACTTCTTGCCTCCTTAATTCATATTTTAATGCTTTCTCCACTTTCTTTACATTCCTTTTGTTTCCACATGATCTATCACTCAGATAATTCTTGTACAAGTCGTTTGTCCTTTCTATTAAACATAAAGCTTTTTTAGTAATATTCTCAGCTGCAGTTCTAGCTTTCTTCTCTAAGACACCTTCAGCAACTTCACCAATTATTTTTCTAAAATTATTCCAATCATCTTCCACACTATCAAATTTTAAACTCTGAAGTTTAGTATTCAACTGTTCCTGGAAATTTTCTTTCAAATTCTCATCTTGGAGTCTACCAACATCATAACTTCCCGGGAGGTAGTTACCATTCCGATATTTCAGCTTTAAATTAACCCTTGAAACTACTAGATGGAGATCTTTACTTTTAACATCAATAACGGCACTCCTATATACCCTAGCATCTTGTATTGATCCTGCCAGTCCTCGGTTTACTATAACATAGTAAATAAGGCTTGCTTTCTTACCATCACGTGAATACCATGTTAACTTATGAGCCATTTTATGACCAAACACCGTATTGAATATAATTAGATTGTTATACCTACAAAATTGCAAAAGTCTGTATCCATTACTGTTTTCTTTTCCTACGCCCAATTTACCTAGGCTAGGATACCCTCTATCCCTATTTCTACAGACCTGGCTGTTAAAATCTAAAAGTAAAAACATCATATTTTTACCTGGGATCCTGTCTATTTGCTCCTGTAACTGTAAGTAAAATTCACCTGAGTCACTATTATCTCCGTCAGTCGGTTCTAAAGGGGCGTATACTACTATAACTGATACCCTGAACTTTTTAGTCATAAAATGAATTTTTTAGTCAGCAATTATTATTCTATTATTAATATCTTCCCAGCCTAAACAAGAGTTAACAGCTTCCTTATTCATCATGAGCTCTATTCCCTGTCTATGTACCCCTTCCTTCCTGCCTGAGTAAACAAATTCTATACCACCTAATTTCATGCTTCTTACCCCTGGGATATGAGTTTCTGAAAGTCCTAATAAATCCAGTTCTAACCGTCTTAATTCGTCAGTCAAAATGTCAATACGATAGTCATTTTTTAACGTCGTAACATTCCAAGTTCCAATTTTCATGTTCTTTAAATCATTGAAATTATTTTTGCCCCAGGAAAAGTAATGAACCCGGATACCAGTGCAGGACGGGGATCACATATCTTCTCAAGTCTACACCGAAGTGCTTAAGCTGGCTTAGAACCGGACAGCAAGAAGTCCCGGGACCTGCATGAACGCAGGCTTTGTGCAATCCTAGGCCCATGTTGGTCAGAACATGGTTTTGAGCACTTGGCGATGCTCTTCCATCAACAAGAGTCGAAATCCTGCACAGACAATCTCAAACCTATTACCTCCGACTCATTATATATTCATGCCTACAAATATTATGCTGCTACGGCGAGGCAATCCATAATAGATAAATTAGCTAGGAATAGGTTTTTCAGCCCGAAGACGCCCGTCAAAACAAAACAAGCCCAGAAGAATTGTCCATTAGTCAGAATCCCATGCGAATGCTGTGTCGTTTACTAGGCTATAATGTCCTCGAGGGGCGCCACTCCTCTAGTGGGCATAGAGTTGACTGCAAGATCCCTAGTCTTGCAGGTACCCCGAATGGGTCGAGACAGCCTTTTATAGAGGCCGTTGTTCATAGATCTGCATCTCACGCCCTGACGCAGTTGTCCTCCTATAGAGGATCCTCCCATGATGGTGTTTTGCGTCACCATGCAATTTAACCCATTACTGGGAGAAGGTTTCTACTCGTGGGACTTGTGAACACACCGGTGGGCCCTATTGACTGTACATTTGAGGAGCCTTCTTTCTGCTCCATCTGTATTTATGATCCCGGGTGAGGGTGCCCCAGGTTCTATGATGGACCCCCAGGGATAAGGTCCCCCTTGGTCCGTGCCTCCTATGGAGGTACCCTACATATCTGTAGGATGCTCCCCTATCGCCACCTGGAGACACGCTGAATGCCCTGGGGGAGGCCAGAAACATCTATAGAAATTTCGAAAAATAGCCTAAAACCCAACAAACATGTGTCAGAATGAACTGAAAACTGCACTATAGGAATGTTCAAGCCAGAAACACCATTTGGAAAATTAAAGTCCATAGACAGCATAAGTGGTTATTTTACGCTAGTTACTAGGATAAAAAATCGCAAAAAAAGAAAGAAGAAAAGACCTTTGATACTCTTTTATAGTCGTAAAAAAGAGAAGCCACAATTTCAAAAAGGAAGAGAAAAAAGAAACATCACCTAAACACATCTATGCAGAGATTAAAAATAAAACCTCAAGATATAATACAATCGGATAAACCAAAACAAAACTTGCTTTAAAACATTTTCACTAACGTATATATAAACTTTCCACTTCAAATTCAAGCAATAAGAAGCCCTCTGATATCCGTTATCAGATTTATTTATTTATTTTAAATCCCCTATATAGTTTGTCTTAAACTTCTGACTTCCAAACTGTTTCTAATACCAAATCCAACGCATACTATATAGAGCTGCTAAAACTACATTTTTCTGTATCAACGCCTTCTTTTGAACAAATCTGCTTAAAAAATTCTCCCGAGTCAAGTAGTTCTTCTTTCTTTATTTAATCTGCAACCACTGGTATTTTATCCCTTGCACATCACAAAACATTTGCCCAATCTTTTGAGATTTGGACCAGTGCGTCATAAGTTTTCTTTGCTTGTTCGATTCGGACATGGTCACTGTCACACTAGAAGTGAGTATGACCTTGCTCTAGGAATTCCTGATTTATATTTAACACGTTTCTACCAATCAAGGGAGATTTGTAGTAGGGAAACATATTCGACACAAGCTTATTTATGTTTTGCGGAGGTATGTGTTAGATTAAATAGTCATAGTTTCTATAGACTCAGCTAGATTAGAGGGGCTTAGGAACAAGCATGAGGCCAACTCACTATCTTCTATGTCCCCCATTGCTTCATGCCAGAGGTAGTTCCAGGACGGTGTTTCCTTATGGAAGATACGATTAACTGCGAAATTGTAGGTCCAAAGCTGCTGTTTATGAAATACCTTTGTTTTAAGATATGTTGTTTGTAAGCACTGCTGTAGGTCAAAGCACCAAACCACCTGTTTGCCTTTACCAATTTTCACTTAAGCTACTTCTGCCCTTTTTGAATGGTAAGCCTAAATCATAGCAGAATCAGGGGTGTCTTTTCTGTTCTGACTGCTTCTTCAGCCTCGCCATGGCGGCAGATTTTCTGCAGAATAAAAATGTTCCTTTTCTAGTATTTCACAAGAATCCGTTTCTAGTATTTCTTTCAAACCTCCTGAATGCGCTTTATTGATTGCTTTTCTTCGAGGGGCAGAATACTATGTTTTTTTCTGAGTTTTCATATTTTACAGTTCCCAACAGTTTTTTTCAAGGAAATTTTGTCATAAAATACTTCTTGAAAGCCTTTTGCTTTTAACCTTGGTCATAAAAAAGCTTTGAGATTTTTCTTCTCTTCTCTTCTCTCTTTCTTGAACGCTTTGGAACCTGCTTTTGCATCAATTATATGAGGTACTGCTGCAGCAGCATTTTGTATGCACTGTCCCTGAACCACATGAGCAAATCTCAACCAGTGTTGTCAATTGTTCTTTGCTTACAGTGTAGTCTACAGCCTTTTAAACTCTCAAACTTTCAAGCATCATGATTTTTGTATCTATAGCTTGTGTACTCTTTACCTGAATGCTCAAGTTTCTTTCTCTCTCCGCGAGTGATGCCTTTTGGTTTCCTTCCTCTTATCTTTAGCTTCTTAATTCTTTCTATAAGGTACCCCTAGCCTATCACCGAGCGTGGAGGTCAGAAGTTACGTGTGAGTAGGAACTTAACAGTTCCATTACACCTATAGGATCCCCCCCCCCACTTAAGACCGAGCACGGAGGTATGAAGTGACGTGTGAATAGAGGCGTTGAAGGGAGGATGTTCGGCGTTTACCCCCCCCCCCTCTCCACAAAACACCCCTCTGGGGAAAATGTCCCCTTCTGGTAAATATTATTATGATTGACTGTTATTAATAATTATAAGGGTATTATTAACATGTTGCGTATGATCCAGAAATCCCAAAATATAAAATAGGATTTGTATTTGGACATGTATGGATCCAAATTGAATACATTGATTATTTGATTTGTGTTCATGGTGCCAAATCTAGTAGAACACTGCCATCAGGAGTAATTTTCAAATAGGTTTTAAATTGATTCAAATGCAATACTTTCCTCCAATGGCTCATCAAAGTTACACTCTAAACGCATATTACCCGTTCGGGCAATACTGATATCTTCAGTATCGGACAAATCCAATACAATGATACCATGAGTTTTCACAAACATTTCTTCGGTTATATCATTTTTGAATAATTGTAAATCTCGATCTAAAGATTACATTGTCAATTCATAGAGGGCCCTGTAAGACTTATCAAAGGATAAGTTGTAGAGTGGAGTTCCTTTACTTTACATACAAGCGATTAAAGTCAAAAGATTTCAAATTTATGCGGGGTATTTGCCAATGATCCAACGGCGCTAGCACTTCTTACAAAAACAAAAGTGAGTTTTGAAGAAATTTCAAAATTCTTAAATGATGAATCATTATAGGTACGCGTACCCGTAGCAATATGGCGTTGAGTCGTGGATGTATAAATTACGAGCAATTTGATATTATTTCCAGAGGCTCTTAATTTTTTAATTGCCAAGGCAATAGAACTCCTAAGTTGCTGTTTTTGTACATGAAGTATTGCTGACGTGAGAGAGACTTTTACATCGAGTGCAGGGCCAAGCACTTTTTGCATAATAAAATTAATGGTGCGAGTTGTAGCTTTATATGAATCTTTACATTGAGAGGCACCCATTGAGGTATATTAAATATCTCATAATATAGTTTACCAACAAAATTCAAATCTTTAGTTGTCGCATCTCAAAGTATATTAGTAGTGTCAGTGTCCCTTTTATTTTCATATCCATTAACCATACCTCTAAGGAGCTTATAAGACATTGGAGTCATTAACATGAACTGTATATTTATTTGCATAATTTGAAAGATTATTGCTCGTGCTCACCAATGTTTCATTTATCTAGACACTTATTTGTCAAAACAATTTTTATAGTACACAATTTTCATAGGATAACCCCTCGGCTGCTCTTGGTTTTCATTCTCAGATTTTTTTAACAATGACATGTAAATCCATAAATCTTGAAGTAAAATCTATGAAATAATATTTATTGTAATAAATTTGAAAATGGACATTTTCAGAGAGCGGTTGTTGCGGATATAATTGTTCATAGTATCCATGTTATACACTGACATCTACATTTTTCGCATTGAAAAAACTTAGAGATGAGTTGACTGAAGGATAAGATTATTTGTGTGGTAGATATTAAATTTACTATTAAAAAAATCCTTTTTTGATATTACAATTTTTTACTTTCTATTTTGATGCTTTACGCTTCCGGGCTGGTTTGAGACTGATGAGTGACGAGGTCTTTCGCACCATTTTTAAACCCTTTCCGCTTTGTCGTGATTTCAGTCGCTCGCCGAGGGACTGCGTACTGGACCTGAGATAATATGAAACACTTTTTTTTAAATCATTCCCAGAGCCCCAATCATGTAGTGTAGAGGACCCAATATACGAGGCAACCGATGCACAATATTTTTAGCCAGGGATATTGCAGAGCGAAACAGCTTAGCAAACCAATTGCTGGGACCATAACCGGACACAGAAGAAAGACCCCTGTAATAGTCCATTCCATGAGCCAATTGTCAGTGGTCCAAGAGTAGCAACATTGCAATCAATATCAGGACGTAGAAAATGATTTAAATTAGCCATTTCACTGAATGGGTCGAAAATGACATATAAATACGGCCAAACCTTTTGTTATTGCTAGAAGATCACCCAGTTAACTTCTTAATATTAACTCACAGAGCTCCAAATACGAAGTGTTGACTGGAATGTATTAAAGGTGCTTTATAATGTAGCGATGAATGTGTTAACTCGATATTTTCCCTTCCAGAACATGTAGGATGGGAACATTGGCATTACCAACTCTCAATCTGTCGACAAAGGATGCATAAAGAAATATACAACTATTCAAGCAGAAGGCGGGTGGATAGTTTTCGAAAATGACACGATCCATGCCACTAGCACCTACAGCACTTGTATTATTGATTACATATTGTTAAAAATCAAGAACATCTCTCAGATTATCGTTGAGAATTACATTTTCATTGTCAATGGGTGAACTAACGTAGATCTTGCCCGCTTCCATTGAATAGTTGAATTGAAAGGCTCCATTTTCACAAGCGAAAATTTTTTATTGATGGCACGACACAAATCATTCATACTACCAAACTCCTTGTATGGTAAGGGGATGAATGGATATTCATATGAATTCGTACTTTCTATCAGTTGATCGTTAACGAGTGGCCAATCATGTGGTCTAATTTTTATATCATATTTACACTCCTTTCTTAGGATTTCATATGTATTTTTGAGAATGCAATCAACAAGAGCAACTTCATACCTTCCTTCAAATGTAATAGCAGGGGAGAGTTTTGTCCAAAAATCGCTCGTTTTGTTCAAATCGTCATAGAGAGGGTCAGAAACATTGGGACAGGAATGTCACATAAAAATCATTAGATATTATGAAAGTCTTCAGCGGCAACCAGGAATCAAAATCAGGATTGTATCCTAGCCAACGAGCAAGCAACTGTCGCTTAATCTTGTAAGTTCGCGTCTCTAATACCTTTTCAAATTGATACAGTCCACTTTTTCCAACTTTTTGTAATTCATAATCATAAGAACGCCAAGAATCTCGTCATCTTTCATATCACGAAGACGACGCGTTATAGGTTTAGTGTCCAAGACTTTTGACACTTTAAAAAGTTCAGTGGACTACAAGTAATTCCCGTTTTCAAAAATATTGCTTGTTCGATTGATTCGAACACTATCACCAACATTATATTTTTCCTTCCCTGCCTTTTCATTAGAATATTGTCTAAGAAAACGTTTATTGTCACTACGATGAACTTCAAAAGGGCTAGTATTGGAGAAGGATCGTTGAGGACGTAGAACAGAAATTAACATGATTTTTTCTAAATCTTAGATAAATGCAGCAATATTTTTCAATATGCAATATTTTGAAATGAAAAGCTGAACTGTTCGTATCAAAAGTCCAGCCAATGTCGCCTTTATAGGACTATGACTATGATAAAGTACTTTATTTTATTTCAATAAGACCTTTTTTATATGTGGATTAGCAAATTCATTCCCCCGTCCTGTTTGATTTTTTGCATATGAATCTCTTTCAAAGATGGATTCAAGGGCTTTAGCAACTTCATCGCCTGTATTTGACTGCAATGGAACTGCATATCCATACCCACTTAAAACACTTATTGCAAGTAAAATATACTTATAGGGTCTATTATGACGTCTTTGAAACGCGTCTTGAGTCAAAAGATCTGCTAGTAATATATACAGCGGGAAAAAGGCTTTAGTTTTTCGATAGTCACGGCCTCTAGTCCTATGATTTCGATGAAGAGTGTAACTGGGTTCCTTTTGTAAATAGTCGTTTGCTAGCTTCTTTTCAATTCCGGTAACTTTAGAAAGTGTAGTGGGAGAACTTAAACTTCCTGGTTCTCCAATATTTTCATAAACCCGTTTCAAAACTTCATCCATTTTGAAAGTAATCGTGGTGTGAAGTGTCCGCGACTCTTTTGCGTACTAAACGAAATGGAAAGATGTGTTCCTTTTATGCAAGGGTATTATGATATACATGCTATACAATGATATATCCCGTGATATTTCTTCAAATTCCCTTAATCGTTTTAAAATATGTTTATTCTCAATAAGAATTCTGGGAACATTTCACAACTTTGAAAATTTATATAAATGACTATCAAAGGATTCGAGTCTTTTATGATTTGCAATCAAATCTATAAGAAATCAATTAAATTGTAACTCTTACTCTGGATTATAGCATCATTCTTTTTCCTGTCAATTTGTTCATTTTCAGCGAGATAAGTCAAGAGGTTTTTACTTTGCTCACGATAGAATGGGGGCAATAAGTCTACCACAATTGCTAAAATCTACTTTTTTTTGGCTTTTTCAAAGTTTCAAAACTTTCACCACTTTCAGAAGGTTGATCAGTGAAATTTACTTTGATCGGTTTTTCACGGTAAGGCTTATGTTTGTTGACACGTCGAAGGGTATTTTGAAGCAAAACTAGTTTTTCATCATCGATATTTATTTCATTGTTAATAAATTTATCAAGATTACCTTCAAAGTGCTCTTTTGGTGAGAGAGAGAGTTCAATTGGCTTCAGTTTATAGGGTTTAGCCATTGCTAGGAAATAGTGCATATAAGTCCGGCGATTATCTGCAGTAACAATGAAAAGAAATTACCACCCGCTCGAAAAAGGCGTTTTCTTTTGCAATTTCCTTATTTGCTGCCTAGGGCACGTACAAGTGAACGATGTTGCTTTGTCTGCTTTCTAAAACCTTCTGACAGTTGAACATTATCTTCCGTTAAATTTAACAAAGTTCAGATAAGAGATTAATGAATTCTTGCGTCAATGCCGTGTTTGAGTATAGCTTTCCTAAGCCACGGTTTTAAATTAATTAGCACGGAAAATAAATGCCTGTTTTTATGAAGATTCTTTAGCGTCATGATGGTGACTAATGACCTTTTTTGCTATTCACGGGTAGATATACAATAATTTCATTACCGAAAATATCAGCGACTACACGCAACTCTTCGGGCGTGTTTTGATTCAGGTCCAATAAAATGTATCCATAAGGGTTATTAGTAGCTTTTTTGTAAGCCGAGAGTAAAAATTTCGTATAACAGGGTAGATTTGTTTGTTTAGAGTTATAAAAGAACTTGAATCGCAAACAACCCTATAGATAACATAGTAGGTACAATTCAAAGCAAGTATTCTCATACGATTACTCTGATTAAAAAGACTATGGGGAACAACAGTTATGGAAATTTTTCCATGATGTCATCGGACAGTGAATAATTGTAGTATTTTCTGAAACCATTCTTAAATATATTCGGCTAAATCAGTCAAACAAGAGTTTGGTGCAATACTATTAAACACGTGAAGTCCTCGTATGATTTTTATGCTTGGTGCAATACTATTTGTTTTGTCATAGGATGCTTGCCAAACGCTATTGCAATAATAGGTATTTTTCGGATTCTCTAAAAATATTTTATAACGATTTTGAATTATTTTCATTAATATTGTTGTTTTGCCAGACATTAATAGTCCGTAAAGAAAGGATCTGAATGGCATTTTAAATTGATTCATAGTCCTCAAATGTCAAAATACAACTAACCGAACCTAACCTCAATCTGTTGAATAAATACTAAAAAAAATACAATATACCTTTTTTTATTCATAAAAACACTACAAATAAAAAAGCTGTTAAACGTTAAATGAGCAGTAGAACCTTAAAAATACTTCAACATATTTAAAACGCTTGAACATGTTTAGAATGGCCATTGAAAGAGGAACCAACGCTGAGGGCTTGGACACTCCTCCGGAGAACACGTCAGCCAGCGGACGGATGATGCCGCGGCGATCAGTGGACAGAAAATGCCGCAGTGGCCGGAAGGTGCCCGCAGTTTGGTGAGGGCTTGTGGCAGGCTAGCAACAAGGAAAAATATAAAATAAATAAATAAACACTTTACATTTACCGCTCTGCGCAACGAAAAAAAGATATATAAAATATGAAAGTACAAATAAATATAAAATATATAAACACAAGTAAAAGACAGGGAGTGCTGAGGTCGAGACGGAAATGACGGCCCTCCTACCGCCATCTATAGGACTTTCTCTATACCAACTTGTCGCCTTTAATCTACAAAATGAAATTTATCTGAAATAAGATAGTGACCGTGTGGTAGTACCCTCATACCGTCCGCGCGTACATAGACTTTGTCTGATATGGTTGACATGGCATTTTTTGGACTCGAATTGTACAGGTTTTATATTTTAAAGAGCGAATGGCCATGACACTCGCACCTTGAACTAAATTATTTTTTATATTGTTCCAATGAACACGCATGTTGATATTTTGGCCTACATAGTGTGACGGCAACCCCTTGCAGACTTTTTTGGTAACCTCATTGTGCGTTTGCACGCAATACACCTTCAGACCAGGAACCACACCGTGGGATACAAAGTCGCTCCTCGTCTCGGATTTTAATTTTAATAACTGATGTGGGGTCTGGCGCTTCACCAGCTCCTGATAAGTGGCGTTGTCCCAGTTGGTGTAATCTAACTGCGAGCTAATGTACTCACCGTTTTCCAAATCGTCTAATATTTTATCAATTTTAACTTTTAACAATCATGAATCTTTATCCCCCTAATAAACTTGAACTTGTTCCTTCCGAGGTCATTGGAGCTTACACATTGTAGTAAAACTCCAACATGAGTTTCTTTGAAATTTTTAATATGGCTAAAACACTGCCAGCGGCAGTGTTTTTATTTAATACTACTTTCTTTTTTTCCTATGTGTTAGGAAAATATTGGAGTTTATGATCGTGGACGATGTGAAGTTCGGATCTGCAATGATTCGGAACATTCTTTCGGGTCGGTTACAACATAACAACAACTCCCATTGCGCACACTCTCACACATTTTACCAAAGACTGAATTCAAAATGAGTTTAAAGATATCTTTTTCGACCTTTGTTTTCTTTTCCGACCGTTTCTTGAGAAAGGTGTCAACAAACGTCTTCATGTGTGGCTTTTGATCGAACTGGAGGGCTCTATGAATCTTTGTGACCTCGAAACCGTTTTCAAGCATCCACTGCAAAAGAACGTGGTGTAGAACAATATTCCACTTTGGTTCATGGTCGACAATAAGCTTTTGCTTTGAAGGTGTCCATTGCAAAACCATATTCTCTACTAAGGATAAATTTTAGGGTCTCAAAGAGTCCCTAGGCACCCGTCTATTTATGCATGGGAAAACAAAGTCCTTTATCAAGTCATAACCTTGCAGAGGTATTTCTCCACCAATTTTGAAAAACAATCCTATTGGTCCATTCTCCTCAACTGTGTGAATGTTGGGGATATTTGGAGCAGAGTGATTGCCAGGCCATTGGCAATTCCGACACGGCAAATAAAATTGAGACATTACGGACGGACAAAGGATAGATCGTTAGCGATCTATTTTTGCATCACTAATTCTTAAGATTAAATCCATCACCAGATGAGGATTTGAAAAATAATACCCTATATCCAACCCAAATACTTCATAAATTCTATCTGTGTTTTTACAGGCAATATCCAATAACGAGAATACATCACTTGCCAGGTACATTTTACAATAATCTCACCCATTTTTACACCTTCCCTTAGCCCAAACCCTCTTTGCAAATTCAATATTGGTAGTGGTGCATTGACCTTCGCGAAGAGAATCATAAAACTCTGCCATGGGCGGTATTTTTTCCTTACTAAGCTTCGAAGTGGAGCTGTAGTACTCTTACGGGAATGTGCCCTTACACGTTAACAAATCATACATTTCATCATCTGAAAAGTGCTGTTTAAGGAGGGGAAAACTATTAAAATCGTCACTATTTTGTACTTGAAGGAGTTGACTTAAAACAGATTTAGGGAAGAAGCAACAGGAATATAAGAACGGATTTTATTCATTCCATTATTAAGTGTTTTCTATTTAAATTCTAAGACTAACAACTTTTTAGACGATTTAAATATGATGTTATAAGAAAAAAAATACCCATACGCCATCTACAACTTAACCTCTCTGAAAACCTCCCAATGCTGGTAATATGAATTTCAAATAGTAGTTGGAATTGTGAATTTAAACCGAGGAAAACCATTGCTGCCTAAATTTCAATTACACGATTTATGCGCAACCCCCCGGAAGTTACTCCCTCCCGATGATATTTCTTGCCACAAATGGTCATGGTCGCGGGCTTTATTATCCCCACTACCCTCAGCAATTTTCTACTTACAAACCCAACACATTTTTTTTTTTTTTATGGACAACTCATCCTCTGGTAACAGGGTCATTGGATAATGGGTGTTTCGCAACCGTGAAGTTGCCTTATTTGCTGTAGTAATAAATGCAACGATATCTGTGCCAACATAATCTTCCCCACCCTGTGTCTCAACTAACTCTACCAATTGCATTGTATTACTAGAGTCTCTTCACGCATGGGCATAAGAGACTGCAATGTCTTCGTGTTCCTTAACAGTGTTCAAATTTGATGGATCATACACATCCTCAATGTCTAATGTAATCTTGTCGCTCTGCAGGGGCGTGCTCTGAAAGCTTTTAAATCGCAAGGTGGCATTATCATCCAAAACCGTTTCCACAGATTGGTATCCATGTCGCTTGCAGTGTTTTAATTGATTATTTAATTTTAATTCTATAAGCAAAGCTGAAAGACACATTGGACAGTAATAGCGTGTAGTTTGATTCTTACCCTGACTTGAAAGCCTGCTATATATTTGTAATAGGAAAAAAAGGTCCAATTGAATCAGGATCTTTGGAAGGCTTGTAAAGAAGCCATACCCAGTGCTTCACTCGTTCAATGGAAAGAGCCCTTAAAGAACATATTACCCCATTGTTTATCTGTTATTTCCCCTTCTTCGTAATCTTCATCAAACTGCAACATGGTAACCCCAGTTTTTAAATGTTCGTTTGCCGTCTCAAAAATATCAATCCCCTTTAGTGTTATAGGGTAATGTCCCTATAAGCAATTAAAATAAACTTTAGGAATCTCTGCCCCCTCCCCGCTCCAGTTAACTGCCTAATCGTCCAACTTTGTCTTACAAATACCATTCATATTCATAGGTTTATGCCCAGCTACAAGGACCGAATATTTAAAACACTCCGAGCCCGTAGCAAAACAAAAGTGCTTTACATCTTTACACCCCTTTAAATCTATATTATATTTTCATAACTTTTCTTCGCCCTCCCGCTTCTTAAAAAAATTCTTTTTTAAATTTAGTTATATTAACTTAAAAATTTTCAATAAATACAACCACCAACCCAATCCCGTTTTCATTATATCCCTCCATTCTATTAAAAATGTCCCCCACCAAATCAGAGAAAACACCCTAAAAATTATGCAAGTTCGGATGAGGCGTCTGCATTCGCGTTTGCAGATGACACTCGCGCAAATCAACCTTACTTGTATTTCAAAATCCTATTAAGTGTAATTGATGACTTTATACTATCGCGCCCACCAGCCTTCCGAATATAATTTTTGAGAAGTACGCATTCCTTGCTGGCATAGAAGTAGACTAGGTAATTTGGATCCGTAGGTATACTACCACTTGTAAGGGAGTTTAATGGGTCCCGAAACAAAGCCCTATAAACATGAATATTGCGCCAAGCGGCATTTGTTAAATACGATTCGGGTAAAACTGAAGGTGAGCCGGCACCTCTTTGCTCCCCTGTATCACCTTGCGTTGCGGGCACTGTCTCGACCTCACTTGATGGTAATTGGTCTACCCATTCATAGTCTATATCAAGGCCGAGACCCCTCACAAAACTGTCAAAATCAAACACAGGGGGAGCTACACTAGCCGGAATCACCCCCTTACTGAACCCGCCCCCCAAGATCACTACCCTTTGGGACCTCTTGCATGTCCAAAAACGACACAATATTCTCATAGAGGTTGTAGGCCCCTTGAGATGTTGGTATGTGAACCTAGAAAAATAATAAGAGCATATTAGCTCTCATGAACACATTACCCTATGATAAATAGAATAGTTAAGATTGCCTATAAATGTAATGCCCCTCAGACCCTTCTTTTGTTTATGAGCATGAAATGGCATTATGACACATACTACGTGCTAGAATGCGTCATTGTATTATCACCCATACAAAGATACCGTGACCCCTCGGCACTGTAGACACTATACTATTAACCATATTTGTAAAGGCCTCAGTTGGGCCCCACTACGGGTATAAATGTAACAAAACCCCCTTGGGCTCCCCCCACTAGCAGTTAAGAATGTTGAAATTTATTGAGGGGGTTGTTTCTTCTGGGCATGCTTCAATCATATCCTCAACCCTTGCAGATACTTTAAATGCGTCGTTTGCCAGTGCAGATTGTAGGAGGTCACTCAGCATATTATCTATTATGTGTTCAAAATTGGCCTGAAAAAAGAAAATTTCTTTTAGATATGAAGGACAGATGGAACTATCAGGGGGAATGCTATTGAAGAGCCTTCAGAACTAGTGGGGGGCATATAGCTCCCCAAAAAATTTCAGTACTATTTCCTGAAAAGAATGTCTTTCATTTTGAAGTGTAATAGCAAATAACCTGAACCTTCAAAGCCTGAAAAAATCTTTTTTGAGACAATAGTAGTAATATTCTTAATATTATCCGGAAAAATTTAGTGAAAAACAGCATTATTTCTAGCTATTTCTCTTAAGACTGCCAAGAGGGCTCTCTGAAGTAGACTGAAAAAACAGCATTATTAGGTTAAGAAAAAAAATTGCGAAAAGAATGGATTAGCTTTAGAATAATAAATGCCTTTATTAGATTGAAAAGAGCAAGTTCGAGAGGGGGTCCCTGTAGTAGACATTATTAGACTGAAAAGTCCTTTCATGGCCTGAATATTTGAAACAAATGCTCTCCAGTAGTAGACTCAGGAACTAGCGGAAACACCCCTGTTAGATTGAAAAGCTGATCAAAGCTTGAAAAGGCGAAATGAAGGACTAAAAATACTAAAGTAGTAAACTGAAAAGTTAGCGAAAAATGGCTTTTATATTTTTTTCTTCTGAAATATAATGGTATATATGGGGGGGGGGGGCTAGAGGTACCCCCCCCCCCCTACACACAATTTCTCGCAACCCAAAATAAAGCACTGAGTAATGATATTAAAAATGGTTCGTCCCTATGAGATTTATCATGCGTAAATTTTGGAGGTAAAAGAGCTTTTCCACAAAATCACATCTGGTATTAACAATCTTGTTTTGTTAATTTAGACAAAGGAAACACGATAGATTTGACCCAGTTGATGGATTCTATGCTAAGGTTTTAAAGGTATGAGGGGGAAAAGACAGAATTTGCAGAAAAAAATATTTATCAGCGGAAAAGAAATTTTCATTTGAATTCATTAACTATCATCGAATGGGGAAGGGGGATTAGGGGTGCTAAATGGTGAATAGAGGATAATAAGAAATAAAAAATGAGTATAAACAACATAATGTGCGTGTGTGAAAGAGGGTGGAGCTTGGAGAAGGGATAGGAAACAATAGAGATATACCTATTGGTAACGAGAATTATCCACTTTAAGATACTTGTATTGCCTTCAGAATCAAAAAGAGTACTGATTCAGAATCCCCTTTCCGCTAGCTATTTATAGTACTCGGGGCCTGAAGGCTTTGCATAGGACTTCTATTTTCCGTGGTCCTGGAACAAGGGAAGAAAGGTACAGAAAAAGAATAGACGTCTAGACTCGTATATGGGGCTTTTATTTATAGATGAAAGGACTTGGGAAATCTTCCAGAAAACAATAGACGTGTCCAAAATAGCCACCAATTGCAGCTTCTATTTATAATTGGGCAAAGACATTGCATGAGGGGTTCCATTTATAGAAGGACAAAGGGGTTTGCTTGGGGCTTCTATTTATAGAGGGAAGGAGCTGGGACATCTTCCAGAAAATGTTAGACTCCTATATGGGCGTCTATCTGTAGAGGGAGGAACGGGGCATCTTTCAGGGAAAACATAGATTCGTATATGGAACTTCTATTTATAAAGGGAGAATAATATACAGAAAATAATAGATGTGCCAAAAATGGCTACGAATCTTGACAACATGGCGGTTGCTATGGGAAATATTGGAACATCTGGAAACAGGGGACCCTCAGGGGAATTTTACCAGGATGTTGTGACGTCAGAAGACTCTCATAGGAATCTAGGGGAGGGCTCTCATGGAACCTTAAATGCCCTCACTACTAAAACTCATACTTTAGAAGCAGCAGATCATGATCTACTGTGTCAAAAGCCTTAACTATGTCTAAAAATATTGCTAAAACCCTGTATCTTTCATCCAGTGCTTGATTGACTACACTGCTTAAACAGGTAACACCTTGTTCTGTTGTGTAAGCATGCCGAATCCGAAATGGGTAAGATTTAACCAGTGGCGCAATTTCATCAAAATCCTGGAGGGGGAGGGTAAAGTTGGAGCCAATTTTGCCAAATCAAATGAAATTGACAGTGAAAATTTAAAAATGATACATATGTTACCATAAAGGAAATGATATACGAAAGAAAACTGACCTATTTCTCGGGATACTTGAACAATACAGGTTTATCTTAGTTTGGACAAGATTTTTTGCAGAAACTAAATTTCAGGTGGGAAGCAAGCTGAGGTATGGGGGGGGGGGGTAAACTTGGGTCTGGAGGGGGCAGTTTCCCCCTGCATCATAGCAAATTACGCCCCTGGGTTTAACACATTACGACGCTCTAAATATGAATAAATACGAGCAGCAAAGCCTTTCTCTAAGGCATGTGATAGCACAGGAAGAACAGAAATCAGCCTATAATTTCCTAAATTGTTAGTCTCACCACACTTATGAGCAAGAGTTGCAAGAGCTACTTAAAACATAATGGAAAGGAAGCCTCTTTTATTGCGAAATTAATTGGGGACAAAAGAGGCTTCTGGATTAGTGGCAGAACAAATTTAATCACTTATTGATAGAAATAGTTACCGGAGGCGTTACTTTTCATTTCACATATGACCTGCTTACTCTCACTACATCATACAGGTGCTAAACACACTGACACCTCAGATTTAAAATCACCAAGGTAACCAAAAATGCTTGGATCGGTTAGAATCGGACAGATTCCTTCAGTAACACGCTTTCCTGCCGTTTAAAAATAATTTCCAAATATCTCCGAGGCAACGTCAGCACTTTTTAGCTTTTCACTTTCTTGGTTACCAATTTCAAGTGGGATTCTTTCTGAGGTGCTGAAGAAGATTCAAATATACTATCCATAACTATAAGTTACATGCCCTATATTACGGTTACTCTATTTTTGGCACAGGTAATAATCCGAGGGCGGATCCAGGATTTTTTTTTGAGGAGGGGGGGGGGGTTTACTAATTTTGGACTATTTCGGGGGGGGGGGGTTACTAATTTTTGACTCAGTTTTCGACTAATTTTACTGATTTTTAACTAGGTTTTACTAATGTTCGACTTATTTTAGACTCGGTCAAAAATTTCGGGGGGGGGGGGGGGTCAAACCGGGTAGCCCCCCCTCCTCCTGGATACGGCCTTGTAATAATGACTAAGGCAAAATACCCTTATCAATTATCTAACTTCTTTTTGAACTAAGAAACAGAAACTAAAACTTAATTTTGTTATCAAACAGTTCGTGTTAACGAACTGCAAGTAAGGAGTGACATGGGTCAATAGTAACAGAAACTCTAAAATGCTGAATTTTATCAACAACAGATAAATCAAAAGAATTGACTTATTATGCTGATTCCAAATACATAAAATTCATCAAGTTTAGTTTTACCCATCAAAAGTTACGAACCTGAGAAAATTTGCTTGATTTTCCAGAAAGGGGTGAACACCCCCTAAGAGAATCTTATTAAAAATTAACCATCAGATTTAGCGTATCAGAGAGAACCCTACTATAGAAGTTTCAAGCTCCTATATACATAATGTGGAATTTTGCATTTTTTTTGTCAGAAGAAAGATCACGGATCCGTGTTTATTTTATTTTTATGTTTTTTTTCTCAGCGCTGATTATAACGAACTTATGGTCCTAGAATATCGGGAGAGGGTATACATAAATGGAAATTAAAAGTTCTATTGCCCTTTTTGAGTGACCAAAAAGATTTAAGGGCAACTAGCCCCCCTCACATGCCTCTTTTTCCCCCAAAGTCGTCGGATCAAAATTTTGAGATAACCATTTTGTTCAACATATTGGAAAAATCCAATAACTATCCATTTAGAAGTAATATGGCCCGCCACAGCCCGTGGGGAAATGTCTGAAAGTTATGAAATTTGCCCATTTTTTGTGTATAGTATTTGGTATTTGGAAGTATATAGAAATTTTTCTGGGGAGGATTTTGTGCATGGGTGGGTTTCCATGGGGAGAATTTTCCGTGGGGAGGGAAATTTCCCGGGGTGAATTTTCCAGGGGAAATTTTACAATGGGGGGATTTGACAGAATTCTTACGAATTCTTTTTATTTGTCTTTCTTTTTCTTCGCCAACTCAATTTTGTAAGTGGAGATGTTCCAGGGGAATTGTCTGGTGGAAATTTTAGCTGGTTTGGATTTCCGGAAAAAATTCCAAGTGAGGGAGATTTCTGGAGTCATAATTAAAGTTGTTTTTCAAATGAAAGTATGCTAAGGAGAATTTGTCAGGTTGAATTGTCTGCAAGAATTTTATGGTGGGGGGGGGGGGGTTCAGTGACGATGGAATTATTAGGAGGGAAGTTTACGGATGGGGGGGGGGGTGTATTTTACATGAGAGGAACTTTTAACGTAGGAATTTACCGTGAGGGGAGGAAATTTTTCATAAAGGATGAGCCAGATTTGAGGGAATTATTTGGAAAACGATCGGGAATCAAATTCAAAAACAGGTTTTTTCAATTGATTAATTAAAAAAACTTTTTCACATAATAAGTTTTTCAAAGAAAAATAAAGAACTCCATTAAACAAAAAAGAGCAAAAATAAAATCAAATAATCAGCCAAGCGTGAAAGTACCACAAATCAGCATCGATAAATAAATGAAACCCAAAACGAACAGAAATTACAATGAATAACCGAGTCAAACTAAAAAAACGAGCACAAATTAACATAAGTTGGGCTCAAAACCCCTTTACCTTCCCAAGGCTAGAACATGTTTTGCCCTTTACCGAAAAAATATAAATAATTTTACTTTTAGAACTTTAATAAATCAAATAATATGAACATTTTGATTCGAACACAGGAATGTTTTATTTTAGTTATGCTGACAGTAGCCTAACGTGTTTTATTAAAATTATATTAAAAAATAAACATACCCCTTAAAGTTACTTCATATGGGAAAACTTGGCCTCTGAGAAACTTAGCGGAAGATACTCAATACTTTTTCAAAGTGTATATATATTAAATTTGAGTAAATAGAATTAATAAAATCAAAGAGAGGAGACATATAGTTAGTTAGTGGCTATAGTAGACAACTAGTAAGTTGGCTACTAGTTTCTCACTTGCATGAACTATTTACAAGTAATATTTTACTACTCTTAACGATTAAAAGAAACCGCCGAAACCTCTAAAAAAAACGGACCTAGATCTCTACCTCTTGGATGGTATGGAAAAGAGGTTTTGTTTTAAATATTATGAATAATATATGTGAATTTTATAAATGTAAGCCATGGGCTCTAAGGGAGGCTAAGTGGACCATACTAAATATTTTTTTTAAAAATATACATTCATTAAATTTGGCTTAGTAAGAATTTGTTTTATTTAATTTTCATTAAAAACAATTATTGAAATTTTTAATGATTTTTTTAATGACAATTAAGCAGAGGATTAGTGGCTGATGGCGATACCTCTATAAAAAAAAATACGCCTTAACCTCTACCTCTTGGGTGGTGTGGAAAAGAGGGTCATGTGAAACAATGATTTTCTTTGACTTTTTTTTAGTTTGAAAAAACATTGCCAAAAAAAAGAAGGCTGAAAAAGAGAACAAGGAAGTTGTCTAAAAATGAGAAGCGAATCGGGAAGAGCTGGAACCAATCAGGAATCAAGTTGCACTATACTTCGTCCTTTTTAAGACATAGGAAGAAACCGAAGACGACGGTGACGGCAACGTTCTTCTGTTCCGAAGACACAATCGCGATGAAATATCGTATGTCGCCGCACTTGCCAGCAAGTTATTGTCTATTCCTGCGACTAGTGTGACCGGAGAATGACTATCTTTGGTGGTAGGCCTGATAGCGACTTAGAAGAGAAATGGTCTCAGTCCACACAGAGTGGAAAGTTGATTTTCATTCACGATAACTATAGCCACATCCCGCAGTTCTAATATACTTCTGAAGTTTGCCTCAAGGAGTTTTTTTTCGACGCACTAATATTCAAAGATAAATGATTAATTTTGTGATACGGTATTCGAAGTTTTGTATACAGTAATTTTCGAGGAATAAAAATAATACTAATTTTGATTATTAATTCTGTTAGAAATACATAGCTCTTAGATATTTCAACTATTCTGCAAGGATTCTGAAATGCCACAGCCATTTTGTTTTTACCAGATTTCTACTTCTCTTGCTGAATAATGAAGAAGAACAGCGTCCAGCCAGCGACTCGCAAAGTTTCTACCTCATGAATAGGTAGAATATCTTGTAAACAAAAATTGGATTTGAGGAAGACTAAAATCTATTCTCTTATGGGTGCGACGCCGGGGACTAGTAGTAATTGTAATAGCAGTGGTAGCATACAAATGTTAAACCCTATAATAAAAACCTTATATTTCCCCAGGGCATAACTTACAACCCTTTCCCTGAGGGTTTTGGGGGGAGGCTTTTCATCCTCAAAGACCTAATTTCCAGAACTTGAAATGACGCTAAACAAAATGGTCCTCTCAAAAATGTTGATTCAATGTGTTCTGGGATATGGTGGGCGTAAGAGGGGGGGGGGAGTAGTTGCCCTTCAATCACTTTCGACTGTTAAAAAGGGCACTAACCCTTTCAATTTCCAATCAAATGAGCCGTTTTCAAGTTTCTACGAAAAAACTTTCTATAAAAGCCTTATATGCCCCCAGGGCATAACTTAAGACCTTTGCCCTGAGGGTAGTGGGGGGAGGGTTGTCATCCTCAAAGACTCTCATACCAGGGCAACTATACAATTACAATATACAATTCATTTGTATATATACAAATGAATGTGCATTGTCAGTTTAATATACATATATTGATATTGAACAATCAAAATGTCAATATTATTTGATCTATTAAAGTTATAAAATTAAGAACATTATTATTTTTTCAGTAAAGTGCAAATTATGTTCTAGCCTTGGGAAGGCATAGGAGTTTTGAGACCAACCTAAGTTAATTTCTTCTCGTTTTGAGTTCGGCTCGGTTATTTATTGTAATTTCTGTTCGTTTTGGGCTTCATTTATTTATCGATGCTGATTTGCGGTAGTTTCAAGGTTGGTAGATTATTTGATTTTATTTTTGGTTATTTTTTGTTTAATGGAGTTCTTTATTTTTCTTTGAAATACTTATTTTGTGGAAAAAGTTTTTTAATTAATTTCTTTTCGTTTTATATTGACATAGTCTTTTCAGGGAAAAAGAAAATAATACTTTAAATCTTTTCGTTTTTTTTAAGACTTTATAGTTTGGCAGTAGTAAGCTATCTAGTACCACGACCAGTGATTGCGTAAAATGCCTTACTACGGGCCAGGCATCTATATATTTAAACCCTACGCCTGAGGTATGGATGTGTGTTTAGGTTTTCAAGTAATTGGGTTACCATGGTCATTTGCAAAGAGGTACCATTTCTATATAAGCTATAGTAATTTGAAATATCATATGGAATTTGCTTGAAGGTATATACTTTGCGTACGCGCCCGTACCAGACAGGTTGGGTATAATCTGTTCTGGTTCAAGTTTTTTCTGACACAATTAACTGAATTTCTATTTCATGATATACAAGTTTTTTTAGGTTATATCCTTGTCGGAAAAACCGGTGTATCTTTTTAGTTTTCTTTACAATTCATATTAGTAAGAGAATTGAATTCAAAGAGAATAGTTTTTATTTGCATGTATATTAGTAGAGTAAAAAAATGAGGGGTGTATTTACATGATTGGATAAGAATGTTGGATCTATCCGATGTGACGATCTGACGTATGGAGTGTTAGTTGTGTGATTATTTTTTGAATAGAGGTTTGGTATTACTTGTATAGCATTTGAAAAGTCATTCGTTTCTTACCAATTACCCGATTGAGCGTTATACATTATATACGCAGTATTTTTTTTTGTTGTGGACGGGCGATTTTCCGCAGGGGCGATATTTCACAGGAAGGACTTTCCGTAGGGAGGGAAGTTCCCGGGGTAAACCTTCCAGGGGACATTTTACACAGGGGATTTTGCCAGATTTCATTGTACTTTCCAGGATTTGTCGAACTTTCTCTTTGGCGACTCAATTTTACACGTGTAGATGTCCCAGCGGAATTGTACGGGGAAATCTTCCGCAGGGTTGGCATCGTCTGGGGGTTTTTCTGTGGGAGATGGGGTATTTTCTGCAGAAGAAATTCTCTGTGGGAGACTTTTTCATGGGAGACTATTTCTGCTGGGAGGGAGGGGGAGATTTCCAGGAAAAATTTTCTGTGGAGGGGGATTTCGGGAATGATTTGAAAAACAATCACCTACCAATATAAAAAACAAACCATTCTGAAGTGAAAGTCGGCTTAGGAGAATATCCCAGGCCTAAGTGTGTGCCTTAAATTTTCCTGTGGAAATTTTAAGTGAAAATATAATTTTTTTAAGGGGAATTTCCGGGGGTGGGGACTTTCAACGGGACGAACATACAAGGGCGGTAGTTATCTGGGAAGAAATTTTCATGGACGAGGGGGGGGATTTAACGACATAATCTGAAAAAGTAGCTGAAAAATAAAAAAAAGTTTTTTCAACTGGTAGTAAAGAGCGAGATTAAAGCCTAATACGAACGGAAATCATTCCGTATATGAGGGGGCTACCCCTTCCTCAATACCTAGCTTTTTACGCTAAAGTGTGACACCCCAATTCATTAATAACGACTCGCCTGAAACACAAGGCCCTGAAATTAGATTAACAAACATTTTTGAACTACGAATGTTGCTCCTTAATTTTAGTTGAAAAAATTGCTCTATATTTAATATATTAAAGGTTAACCAAAATAGTCTAATTATGATGATAATTAAAAATTGTTTTCTTTTCAGTTTTTGCCAAAAACTTTTGCATTTTTCTGTTAACCAAATGGAAAAGGAGGAAAAAGAGTGGAACGATACCACATCGATGCAAGCTACCAAAATACACGGTGAAAATATCCCTTTACACATTGACAACGATTTAAGTGAAACAAAAAAACAGTTAAGGACACTTGTAAAAACACAGATAAAGGACAAACATAGCTTTTTGTATAATGGTAGAGATGTTAGACGCTTAGGTCGATTAAATCATGCAATGAAATACCCTGTGATATCGTTATAACCCGTTATATCGTTATTATAAGCAGTAAAAACACAGAAAATTCGTAAGCGCACAAAGAGATATTTTTTTTTTTTTTTTTAATGTTTCATTACTTTTTTTTTTATTATAGAATTTTAACTAATGTTATATCTTGGAAGAAAATTTCTTATTAAGGACCGTAACTCACTTTAAGAAATTTCATCTGATGCTTTATTTCTTCATGAGTTAATACAACCATCTAATGATTAGTATTCAATTCACTTACAGTTCAATAAAAACATGAAACACACACTAACTTATTCATCATGTAGGAATGAAATGAATATACACCCCCTAAAAAGTTAATTTGACCCAAAATAGTGCGTGGCAATTTACATGAAGTCTTGGGGAACCGAAAACTCACTTGTGGAGCACTACATTACGTTATATAAGCAGACTTGGATTCTATGATAGAGTGATTACACCACTTAATAATACTGGTCAGGAACTGAGAAATGTCCAGGAGGAAGTCAGTGGAATTTGCAGCTTCTTCGGAGTTGAAGCACTCTACGTAAAGGGCAATGTACCTACAGATAAAGTTTTACTTCAAAAGTGTGACCATAGGATTCCACTTTTTAATCTAGATGAGTTTAAGTGTCCTATATTTGAGGGGGGGTTATCACCATCCTGAAGATTAGGTTACGTTCTTCACAGAGTTGATACCTAAGAGCATACCTGATTGTGATAAATCCATAAAACATGCTAAAAAACTCTTTTATATCAAAGGACCATCGTTTTTGGATGTTTAAGAGTGAGCTCTAATTACTATTTTTATGTAAACATTTCTTTTTGTTTTTTCTTCTCAAAAAAAAAAATCTTTTTTAAAAATTCGAAATTTTTAAAATTTATTAATTTTTTTATTTTTTTACATAAATTAAAATTTAAAAATATGCATACAGTTCTAACAATTGCGCTTTTTGATTGGTCAGAGACATGATGCGACTTCCCCACCGTTCTTATAAGACCGGTTATTGACACTACTCAATCTAGTGCAAGTATTAAATCAGTATTTTTACGCAGTTGAACGATAAACACATAATTCATATCTTTAAAAAGAAAAGGGAAGATGGAGCATTTTAATAGCGTTCGTTTACGTAACAAGGTTATTTTAGCATTGAACGCTGACAAAGAGAGGTATTTAAATTTTGAAACAAGTACAGGTGGTAGCACTAGTGGAAGTGTATGCATGCATTGTCATGACAGTAAGGAATTAAATTTCTTTGGAAGACCGAAAAAATTCAACTCTTATGTTGGTGGTTATGCGAGATTGAGATCTCCAAAGATGATTGCACTCAAAGAGAATGCCAAAATAAAATAATCATCGATGATAGAGGAAAACTCCTTGTTACTGTTGAAGGTAACACATTACCTACTGATACATCCAATCGTCACCTTTCGGGTATTAGCATTCAACGGAATATCAATAAAAGAAAGTCCTACTCTTATAATAATATATTAAACAATATATTGTATACGTGTCTAAAATGTTAACTTTTTAAAAATAATGTGATAATATACAGTGAAATTTCAAGAAAAATAAAAAGGGAATTGTCAGAAAATATCACGATGGAATATAAAGATGAATAGATGAAAAAAAAAGCACCAGCAAAAGTTACTGACATTGATCAAACAGTCATTGAAACAAATAAGACCAAAGACGAAACGCATATTGAGCCTGTTGATGATACACCATTAAAAATTGTCTATGACTCTAAATGGAATAACGATTATTCTACTGATTACGATTTAAGAAAAGGAAATAGCTACAATATCAAGAGAGAACATGGTGAAATATTATATGGAACAGATTCAAAATGTCCAAAGTTAATCATTGATATTAATAATGTATCATAATATATTTTTTATATTAGTATTCTACATAGCATTATTTCATAAAAAATATATTTTACATTACGCTTCTTTGTTTTCATTATTTTTATAGTAAGCTGCCATTTTAATTTCTTTAACTGTCAAATAAAATCATACATACGTTAGTACGCAGCTGTTTATACGTATCCTGTCAGATACACTGAGCCAAATTTTTTCTTGAACTTACCTCCTGGACAAATAAAAAAAGACATTTCATACAAAAAATTATGACGAAACTCTAAGTAAGCAACAAACTCTTTCTTGAAGTTACCTCATGGATACACAATGCAGAAATTTATTTAAGAAATTATCAAAAATTGTAAGTAAGTAGCAAATTCTTTCAAAAATATGTTAATACGTTTAAGCAATTCGCCTCCTGGATAAACAAAAAAAGACATTTCATTCAAGAAATTATGACGAAACTCTAAGTAAGCAACAAACTCTTTCTTGAAGTTACCTCATGGATACACAATGCAGAAATTTCATTTAAGAAATTATCAACAATTATTATTAAAAAATACAAAAACACTTTACACAAATCCTAAATAGCTTTAAGAGAATAAAAGTTTTTTGGCGGTAAAATACAAAATACTAGTTAATAAATAAAAAAAATTCTAACCACAAGCAAAGTATTTCTCACATAAAACAGAAAGTTCAAAATAAATCAAATATAGTTCTAATAGAATAAAAAATAGCTACTGCAAAATACAGAATACTAGTTGCTGTAAAACAAAATATTTTGTTTTGTGACACAACACCAAAATTATAACAACATCAATATATTTCTTACAGAATAAAAAATACTTGTTGCGAAATACCAAATACTTGCTTCAAGACACTAAATTTCTAACAACATCCCAAATAATTTTTATAGCAAACAAAAAATTCAAGCTTATTCAAAGAATAATTCTTACAAAGCAGAAACAATTCTTGCAAAACACGAAGAGTTGTAAGAAAGTCGAAAATAGTTCTTAACAACAAAAACTATTCTTGAAAATAGAAAAAATCCTTTACACAAATCAAAAATGGTTCTAACAGAATTAAAAATAGCTTCTGCAAAATATGAAATACTTGTCACAAAGTACAAAAATTCTAACAACACCGAAAGTAGTTCTTACAGAATACAAAAAGTTCAAACAAAATCCAAAAATAGTTCTTAAAAAACAAAAATCATTCTTACGAAATACAAAATTTTTTTAGACAAACCCAAAATAGTACTAACAGAATAAAAAATTGTTGTTATAAAATTCGAAATACTTGTTAAAAAACAAAATGATTTCTAATAACATAAAAAATAGTTCTTACGGAATATGAAAAGTTCAAACAAAATCTAAATTGTTCTTAAGAAACATAAATAATTCTTAAAAAATATAAAAAGTTCTAGAAAATCCAAAATAGTTCTTACAAAACAAAAATTATACGTAGTAAATACAAAAAATACTTTACACAAATCCACAATAGTTGTAACAGAATAAAAAATACTTGGTAAAAAATACCAAATACTTGCTCCAAGACACTAAATTTCTAACAACGTCCCAGAACAGGGTGTCAAAATAAATAATTATTAAGAAATATAAAAAGTTCTAATAAATACAAAATATCTACTAAAAAAAAAAAATTATTATTATTAAATAAACAAACAATTTAAGAAACTAAACATGAGCTAGAAAAGAGTAAAAAAAATACTTGGTTAGAAATACCAAAAAATTGATTAACTAAACAAAATTTCTATCAGAACCAAAAAGAGTTTTAATATAATACAAGAAATTCAAACATATTAAAAAAATAATTAATAAAAATCATAAAAAATTCTTTCAAAATACAAAAAGTTTTAATACAATCAAAAATAGTTCTTAATCAACAAAATCTAGTCTTAAAAATAGAAAAAATCCTTTACACAAATCCAAAATAGTTATAACAGAGTTAAGAATATCTTCTGAAAAATATGAAATACGTGTCACAAAGCACGAAAATTCTAACAACACCGAAAATAGTTCTTACAGGATACAAAAAGTTCAAACAAAATCCAAAAATAGTTCTTAAAAAACAAAAATCATTCTTACGAAATACAAAAATTTTTTAGACAAATCCAAAATAGTACTAACAGAATAAAAATAGTTGTTGCAAAATTAGAAATGCTTGTTACAAAACAAAAAGATTTCTAACAACATCAAAAATAGTTCTTACAGAATATAAAAAGTTGAAAGAAAATCAAAATTGTTCTTACGAAACCTAAATAACTCTTAAAAAATATAAAAAGTTCTAAGAAATGCTCTTTATTGATTTCACCTCTTGAATATACAATACAGATACTTCATTCAAGAAACGTGATTAAACACGTTTTGAAACTACATGCTATTTGTATGCCTTTCCTTGGCACCTTTCCAAACGAGCGGGGATTCCCCACTGATTCCTACAAATTGCAAAAAAGTAAACAGTACGAAAACTCCACGTTTTCAACCAGACTGTTTTTTTAGGGATCAATCGGGATAGATATGTAAAGTCGACATAGCTTTATTTCATTTTTTTAAGGTTCATGTAGACGAGGTTACGTGCGCGCACGTAACCTCGTCTAAATGAACCTTAAAAAACTCATTCTCAGTTCCTGACCAGTATTATTAAGTGGTGTAATCACTCTATCATAGAATCCCAGTCTGTTTATATAACGTAATTTAGTACACCACAAGCTTTTATCATACTCAAACAGATTACAGTTCACTAACCAATAACCATTTAGGGTTAACTTACCTTTTTAGGGGGTGACCATTTAGGGTTCTCCTACATGCTGAATATGAAAGTGTGTTCCCTGGCATGCTGGATCTGAAAGTGTATTTTCTACTCATCATGTGATGGATGATTTATCATCCTTTGAAAATATAATATTTTTAAAATTTCTTAAATTGAAATTTAGGTCTTATATTAACCTTTTTTAAAATTTGTAAAATTTAATATACTTTAATTTCTAAATCATAATGTAAATAGACATTAAAAAAAAGAAAAAATATCTTTGGTCACTGAAGTATTTTCATGTTTTGGAATGATTAGCATAACTATATCACGGGGTATAACGATATCGCAGGGTATGTAATTTCGTGATTTATTCTACTACAGCGTGTCGCATCCGGACCAGGAGTGAGCAAGGTATGCTTATAATTGAAAAGGCTTCGTGGAAGGTTCACGGTACGATTTCATGTTTAAATTGAATCAGTGTCAAGGTGAAGTGTCGTATTTTCAACGTTTTTATTGTTAGATGTCAGCATAGAAGTATCGCTCAACTCTTTTTCCTCCTTTTCCATTTGGTTAACAGAAAAATGCAAAAGTTTTTGGCAAAAACTGAAAAGAAAAAAATTTTTAATTATCATCATAATTAGAATATTTTGGTTAACCGTTAATATATTAAATATAGATCAATTTTTTCGAATAAAATTAATGATCAGCATTCTTATTTCGAGAACGCTTTATAATCTAACGACAGGGCATGGTTTTTCAGGCGAGTCTTGCTTAAGTTCCTTGGGTGTCACAATTTATATTACAAATAGATGGCTTTAGAAGGGGGTAGCCCCTCATGTACGGACTGTTTTCCGTTCTTATCAGGCTTTAATAGCTATCTTTAATAACAGTTGAAAAAACTTTTTTTTTTATTTCAGTTAGTTTTTCAGAGTATTCCTTTCAATCCCCCCCCCCTCTTCCATTAAAAATTCTTCCACGAACACGCCTTCCATTGAAAGTTACCCCCAGTGACAGTTCACCACCCCCCGGACCTGAACAATGAAAAAATTCAATGTTAAATGCAAATTTAAACCTGAAATTGTACGTCTCAAACTGCTGAATGTACGAGTCTCCGCATAATAATGTCACGGGAGTACGAGTTGTTGGTTATCTTATTAGGTGAATTTTTTTAAAATCAGTCCCGATCTCCCCCCTCCACGGACCATGGGTGCGGTACCGGTGCGGCTACCCACAGACATCTTATCCCCGCCACCAGTACACCCCGCAGAAGTTCTTGTGCAGTAAATACCCCATCTCCCACAGAAAAACCCCCCAGACGATGCCAACCCTGCGGAAGATTTCCCCCGTACAATTCCGCTGGGACATCTCCACGTGTAAAATTGAGTCGCCAAAGAGAAAGTTCGACAAATCCTGGAAAGTACAATGAAATCTGGCACAATCCCCTGTGTAAAATGTCCCCTGGAAGGTTTACCCCCGGGAACTTCCCTCCCTACGGAAGGTCCTTCCTGTGAAATATCGCCCCTGCGGAAAATCTCCCGCCCGCAACAAAAAAAAAATCCGTCGGCTATACTTTCCAATGCTAACAATGGGCAAATTTCATACCTTACATTCTTAACCGTCGCAATACCTTTACGCTAATACCTCTTCGCAAAAAATTCGCAAATCTCGTAAACTAAAGAAGTAATTACATCACTGCTGTTAGCTCCATCATTAATCTCCAATAATGTAAATGCACCACTCATTTTTTTCCTCTAATAATATCCTTGAAAATAAAAACTATTCTCTTTGAATTCATGTCTCTTACTAATATGAAGTGTAAATAAAACTAAAAAGATACACCGGTGTTTCCGAGAAGGATATAACCTAAAAAAAACTTGTATATTATGAAATAAAAATTCAGTTAATTGTGTCAGAAAAAACTTGAACCAGAATAGATTATACCAACCCTGTTTGTTATGGGCGCGTACGCACAATATATAGAATCAAGGACATTCTTTATGATATCTCAAATTGCTATACCATCTACAGAAATGGTAAATCTTTAATAATGACCAAGGTAACCGTCCAATTACTTTAAAACTTACACACTTATCCATGCCTTAGGCGTAGGGTTCAAATATATAGATGCCTGGCCCGTGGTAAGGCATATTACGCAATCACTGGTCGTGGTACTAGATAGCTTACTACTTTTGGCCTGCTATTTGTATGCTGGAGAAAAATTTTCAGCAATTTTTAACAACATACACACTTTTAAAAATCTGGACACAAATAGTAGTGTTTAATTTTGTTTCATACCCACTCTAGTTGACCTGAAATGGAAACCTTGATACCATTTGCAAAAAAAATCTGCTTACTTTCTTGATAGCTTGGATACACTTACGCTATTTTGACTTGGTTAAATTTTAAGAGCAGAAGTAGCCCCGAAAGTTAGAACATAATACCCTCAGTCGTTCTTGGGATACTGCTGAGATGCCTTATTGGGAATTAGCATTAACACAGTGCATTTTGATTTAATCTTACAGCAACATTTACTTTTTAAACAAAAAGGCAAATGGGAGGGTGGGCGTGGGAGGAGTATTAGTTGCACTCCAATCACTTTCGACTATTAAAAAGGGCATCAGCTCTTTCTTTTTTCAATCGAATGAGCCCTTTTCGAAGTTCCTACGACAACTCCTTCTATACGATGTGCCCTGGTCTGAACAACAACAACAACAAAAACAAGAAAAAAATACATCATACCCACATCGATCTTTACTATAAAAATTTCAAGCCTTCCGATCACTTTCGACTATTAAAAAGGGCACTTGGCCTTTCGATTTCCAAAAAAATGCACCATTTTTAGTTTCTACGATAACGCTTTCTATAAACACCTTATATGCCCCCAGGGCATAAATTACAACCCTTACCCTAAGGGATGTGAGGGTGGTGGTCATCCTCTAGGACATACTTTCCTGAACTTTCAACTACGTTAAACAAAATGGCTATCTCAAAATTTTGATTGGATGTGTTTGGGAAAATGGTGGGCGTGACAGGGGCGTTAGTCGCTCTCCCATCACTTACAACTATTAAAAAAAAGCACTAGCCCTTTCAATTTCCAATCAAATCAGCCTTTTTAACTTTCTACAACAACGCTTTCAATAAAAACCTTATATGCCCCAAGGGCATAACTTATAACCCTTGTCCTGAGGGCTAGGGGGGGGGGGTGTCATCCTTAAAGACCTAATTTCCAGAACTTTCTACTATGTTCAACACGATGGCTATCTGAAAATTTTGATTGGATGAGTTTGGGGGAATGGAGCGCGTGAGAGGGTAGTTAGTTACCCTCCAATCACTTTTGACTATTAAAAAAGGCACTAGCCCTCTCAATTCTCAATTGAATGAGCCCCTTTTGAAGTTTTTACGACAACTCTATCTAGAAAAACCTTATATTCCCCCAGAGTATGACTTACAACCTTTGCCCTGGGGACTCTGGGGGGTTTGTCATCCTTAAATACATAATTTCCAGAACTTTCATCGACGTTGAACAAAATGACTTGACTTAAGTCCCGTCTGGCCTTTGTGGCTGTGTTGGGGCTTCTTCTCTTCTGAGAAAATGATGAATACGGCAACGGTAGGTCGATCAGTCTGGCGCTAGATAAAGTAGCTGAGGGAGGTTATGGGCCGGGAAATTGTCGGTCCATCTCTTACGAGGTCGGCCTCTGGGGCGCGTGCCGTGAACCCGTCCTTTAAATATGATTTTTGGAAGCTGGTTGGCCGACATTCGCTGGATATGGCTAAGCCAGCGGAGTTGTTGGTGACCATCCTAAAGGCCTCGGTTGTTGACACTATTTCGTCGGTGTCAGCTTGGAAGATCTTAAGCCGAACCGGCCAGCCATGACAAAAAACCAACAAAGAGAAAAATCTCTTGAAAACAGTTTTTTTATTTTTCCTCAGTTACTCTGGTGTCCTCACTGAAGTAACTCTATATTAGCATCTTTTCCCTACGTGGATTAGTTTGC
>NC_142794.1:11000691-11071670 GCF_049724085.1 Artemia sp. Qi Xiang Cuo | reverse complement strand
ATTTCCGGACCCTTCAACTAAGTACAACAAAATGGCTATATCAAAATGTTGATCGGTAATGTTTGGGTAAATAACGGGCATGGGGGGGGGGGCGTTCGCCCTCCGATCGCTTTTAAGTATTAATAAGGGAACTAGTCCTCTCAATTCCCAATTGAATGAGTCCTTTTTGAAGTTTCTACGACAACGCTGGCAAATGCCTGTTTCAACATTTTGAATGGTTGTGTTTGGGGAAATGGTGGGCGTGAGAGGGGTGTTTGTTGCCCTCCAATCAATTTCCACAATTAAATAGGGCACTAGCCCTTTCAATTTCCAATCGAATGAGCCTTTCTTGAAGTTACTACGACAATACTTTCTATAAAATCTTATATGCCCCCAGGGAATAACTAACAACCCTTGCGCTGAGGGCTATGGGGGAAGTGTCATCCTCTAAAACATAATTTCTGGACTTTTCAACTACATTTAACAAAATTGCTATCTCTAAATTTTTATTGGATATTTTTGGAGAATAAAACCTTATATGCCCCCAGTGCATAACTTACATCCCTTTCCCTGAGGGCTCTTAGGGGGTTATCATCTTCAAAGATCTAATTTCCAAAACTTTCAACTCCGTTGAACAAAATTAATATCTCAAAATTTTGATTGCATGTGTTTGGGGAAATTGTCGGCGTGAGAGGGGGTGTTAGTTGCCTTCCAATTATTTTCAACTATTCAAAAGGGCACTAGCCCTTTCAATTTCCAATCGAGTGAGCCCTTTTTGAAGTTTTACGACAACGCATTGTATAAAAAACCTTTTATGTCCCAATGGCATAACTTACAACCCTTGCCCTGAAGAGTTGTGTTGGGGGGGGAGGGGTGACGGTCATCCTCAAAACCATAATTTCCAGAACTTTCAACTACGTTGAAGAAAATTTCTACGACAACACTCTCTATAAGAACCTTATTTGTCCCCAGGGCGTAACTTACAACCCTTGCCCTGAGGGCTCTTAGGGGATTATCATCATCAAAGAATTAATTTCCAGAACTTTCAAGTATGTTGAAAAAACGGCTATCTCAAAATTTTAATTGCATGTGCTTGGGGAAATGGTGGGCGTGAGAGGGGGGTTGGTTGCCCTCTATTTACTTTCAACTATTAAAAAGCGAACTAGCTCTTTCAATTTCCAATCGAGTGAAGCCTTTTTGAAGTTTTACGACAACACTGTGCATAAAAAAACCTTATATGCCCCCAGGGCATAACTTACAACCCTTGCCCCGTGGGCTGTAGGGGGAGTTTATCCTCAAAGACCTAATTTCCGGACCTTTGAACTACGTCGAAAAAAATGGATATCTCGTGTTGGGGTGTTGAAGTTTCTACGACAACACTTTCAATAAAAACTTTATATTCCCCCGGGCCTAACTTATAACCCTGGCCCTGAGGCGTTTGGGGGGTTGTCATCTTCAAAGACCAAATTTCCAGAACTTTCAAGCATGTTGAAAAAAAACGACTATCTCAAAATTTTGATTGTATGTGTTTGGGGAAATGATGGGCGAGAGAGGGGGGTTGGAGAGCGGGGTTAGTTGCCGTACAATCACTTTCGGCGATTAAAAAGGGCATTAACCCTTTCAGTTTCCAATCGAATGGGCGCTTTTTGAAGTTTCTATGACAACACTTTCTATAAAAACCTTATATGCCCCCAGGGCATAACTTACACCCCTTGCCCTGGGATCTGAGGGGGTGGGAGGTGGTTGTCATCCGTAAAGACCTAGTTTCCAGAGCTTTTAACTACGTTGAACAAAATGGCTATCTCAAAATTTTGATTGGATGTGTTTGGGGAAAAAGTGGGCTTGAGAGGGGGTTAGTTGCCCTCCAATCACTTTCGACTATTAAAAACGGCACTAGCCCTTTGAATTTCCAATTGAATGGAACCTTTTTAAAGTTTCTACGACAAAGTTGTTGGCTATTTGAAGTTTCGACTATGCCCTGCACCAAGATTAACTCCTCCATCCCTAACTTTAGTTGTGCCTCTATGCTCACAATAATCATGCGTAATTTTTTTTCTTTATCTTTGGTCATTTTTTGCCCTTTTGTGATATGTATTTATGCTAAATTTCATTTTTGATCTTAAATTTTAAATCCTTTGACCTTTAATTGTATTCCTTTCTTTAATTGTAAATATTTCTTTTTGACAGCTAATTTGGCTTGATTTAAAGTGTTTTTTTTGTTTTTTTTTACTTTTATGTATTTGACTTTAAATACGAATTCGGAAATTTTTTTCTTCATACCTGCGATTTTGTTTTATCACTTTTGATTATTAGAAAGGGCACTAGCCATTCCAATATCCAATCAAATGAGCCCTTTTTAAAGTCTCTGCGACAACTCCTTCGATACGAAATGTCCTGGTCTAGAAAAAAATAATACACTGTGCCAACATCGTTTTTTACTTAGGCAGCGCTATTGTGCTGCCTATGATTGGCAAAAAATGGCTTTTCTTATTGAAGTAGAAAAAAAGGAAAAAAATCTCTGCCAAACCTACGCAACAGTTGTCTAAAACTTGTGCAAATAGAAGCAGGGGCGTAACTTAATCGAAATCCTAGTGGCGGGGCCAAAGTTGAAGCCGATTTTCCCAAGTCAAAAGAAAATGACCAAGTAGCTGCAACTTAGTAAAGAACGAACCACATCCCATAGTAACCAAAAGTTGAAAAACGCGTTTCGATAGAACTGCCTAGTGACAAAAAATTGTCATCTGACTCTGAATCAGATTTGTTAACTATTGTTTCGGCTGATTTTAAAAGTCAAAGTTTATCGCGAAAACAATTTATGGTGATTTCTAAAAAGAGCTTGAAAGCCCTTTAAAAGGGAACCCCTAAAATCCCCCTCCTCCCAAAGTAGTCCAATAAAAATTTTAAGATAGTCATTTTAAAGGTTAGGTTCCAACATAGTTAAAGGTTCCAATAAATTTGCTTTTGAAGATGATATGCCCATCCATAGTCCCTGGGGAAGGGTTGTACATGGTGTGCACATGGTGTATCGGGCAAATCAGTATCGGGTGTATTGGTATTGTATGTATAGTATGTAAGTGTACCATTGAAGAATTGTTTGCGGTAATCGAAAAGATTTGCTCGTGGCGATAGAGATTTCTCCTATAGCGCCACTTATAGCGCTGGAGATTGTGTCAACTAGGCTAGCGCCGCTCTCAATTAATGAGGGAAAATTGAACATGTAGACAGACAAATGTGGCTTCTTCTTTCTTGAGCTATCTGGAGATCAGGTTCCTTTGGGAGCATTTACCATGGAGACTGGCGAACTAGTTACCTACTATCGAACTAGACTCAGACATATAAGAGAAACAAACACATATAAAAAGATAATAGATTTATAGAACTTACATGCTTAGTTGTACAGGAACAAGTCACTTCTATGACAACAACGTGGACCAAAATACAATAAATTCGTCAGAATCTCTCTAGTTCTAAGATACTAATCGCTTCAAATCCGGATCGAGATTAAAATTAAAAAGGCACATTTACCCACTCCCAAACGCAGTTCTTTCGTCCTGCGCTCTAGGGACTGTTTGCCATTGGCTTACGTGGCCCCAGGACGCGAACCCTCGTCCAATAATCTGTCTTAAATATTTTTGATGATTTAGGCGTTCACACGGTTCTTATCGTTTAAACGTCCTTAAAAATATTGTGCGTAGCACTTTTCTTATTGCTCATTGTCTTAGCGAAATCCAAAGACTGCAGTTTCTTTTCTTTGCTGATTAAGGACTTTTTCATTTTTGAAACTAGATTTAGCTTAATTATAGGAGTCCGAATTAAAGAAGGAACTTTATTTTGGTATTTCAAATATATCGTGTTTTACTCCCGGTACATATCACCCTTCCCCATATATACTGACGTAGCTTGATTAGTTATTGACCATTATTAGTTTTAAAATGTGTCAATTGTTTTTCTTGATGTATTATTCGGAAATATCTGAGTTTAATCAAACGTAACCTGATTATTTTTTGGTCCTCTTTCCTATCATCTGATAAAGATTTTTTTTTCTTTTTCTATATATAAAGATTATTGAGATTACTTTTCCACTATTTTTTTGACTATTATAATTTTAAATTAGTTTTTTTTTTTTTTGATTTTTCTGTATATATGAATTAATACATAATATATAAACAACGTTAAATTAATAACATAATAATATTATACCTAATTCTAATTGTGGTACACACACAAATGATTTATAACATAAAATATTTGGTTCAACATATTCACAGATGACATTAAAACACTTTCACTATTTAGATTTTTGCATTGTCAAAGTTGTTAGGAAGTAACACTTGGAGCTTCACATCTATTCATCACCTTTCGTGTCCTTAGTGTACTACACCCTTCTGTTGTAAATTACTGTCCTTCACTCCTTTTGTTGTGGCAAAAATTTCGAAGCACATACGTTATGGTTTCTTCATGGAACAGTTTGAGTCTAGCTGTCTTTACACGGTAGGTTTTTCCTAATAGTCAACTGAGAAATGACAGTTAAATACCGTTCTATTAGTCAACTGGGAAATGATTCTTCCCACTATAGGTGTTGGTGTTTTTCTTATCAGCATATCATTTTTAGGATTTTTGAGGCACGTAGAGAATGTATTCTTGCGTAAAATTTTTTATTTGTGCCTTTTGAAATGGTTTGTCGTCATATTATAGTGACTTTCTTAATATACTGTCTTTAACTTCAGCTTCAAATATCTTCAATTATCATTTAACTTCAAATATTGTTAAATATCGTTTATCTTGTGCTGCTCGATGGTGTTCTCAGAGTTAAAGTTCAAATTGTCTTTAATTTCTGCTTCAAATATCTTCAAAATTCTTTAAGTGTCATTTAACTTCAAATATTGTTTATCGTGTGCTGATCGATAGATTTCTCAGAATTAAACTTCAAGTTGTCTTTGATTTCGTCTTCAAATATCTTCAAATGTCTTTGAGTGTCGTTTAACATCAAATAATATTTAATATCGTTTAGCTTAGAATATCATCACTATATTGTCAAATTATTATGGGGTCCACAGTGAGTTTCCACAGCGATATCTACGTATTTATATCTTTTACTGGCCGATGGGTTTCTCAGCGTTTATCTGATTATATAGTTCGTTGAAGCACTTGATACTGAGGTTCAAATTTAGTGTTACCTGATACATAATTTGTTTCATAGTAGAAGAAACGACGGTCGAAGGTAACTGTTGTTTTCGTAGACGAAGCTGGGATGAAGGTTGCGTGGAGTTATGGTGAGTACTCTTCGTTGGTTGAGATATGATAAAATAGATGTTACTGGGTCGTATCTGTACTGGGCAGCTTATTGTAATACTCGATGACCAAAGTGTCCATTTACTTTCCTGTAATAAAAACAACGCGGCAGAATCACATGTTCTTTTAAGTAAATACACATACAATAATTCACGCATTAATTGGGTTATAATTTCTTAGCTATGAGACAGATTTAAATAAATCCACTAATATTGGTATTCAAAGTAAAAATCGAAAACAAAAATGTCTTCAAATTTGTTTTGATAACGAAAATATCTATATTAAAAACACATAATTTACCCTACATTATTAAGTTTGAGGTCTACTTTTACGAAATTTTTTTTTTCATGCCTGCATTGTTCACGCACGTCCGTGCTGTTTAAGAAACGCATGTTGCAGCGTCATAACCACACGGTTTTACGCAAACGATACTACAATGAGGGAATAAGACATAACAAGGACTAGTGGAGACCTCTATACCCACTAGTTTTCTGATGTCTTCCCTATTTCTTGGCTTAGACGTTCTCATGTGGCTCCGGGTTTAACGGCTGAAATGCAGAGGTTGCAGAGGTTCTTAGTCTCAGGATTTTTCCGTAATTACAAGTCAACATTGGTGCCTCATATTCGTTTTTCGAATAAGGTCATTAGATGCAGGATTTCCATGCTTGCCTCCGTAGATTCCGGGTAATGCAGGGCAAAGAACATAAGCATAATAAAGAGCAGATATCAATATCTTTTTAGAAGGCTATTGTTTCAGCAAATCCTTCGGAACTAAATAAAAGAATACTATATTGTAGTCTTATTAGAGTCCGTTAAGCGAGAAACACCTTCACATTAATAGGAATTCCTTGTGGGTTTTACTTAGTCGCCATTGGACAGTCACCGGGTTTCAATCCATGTATATTACCTGATTAAATGTTTTTAAAATTTTAGATATTATAATTGAGATATAATTTCACCTCCTCCGTGAAATTATACATCTTAACGTACCATAGGTTGTTTGGTTATAGTTACCAATATTTTGCTCTTGGTACATATATTACTCGGGTGAGAAACATTATATTTCTCGAGTAAGAAACACATGAATAAGCAAACTTGCGGCAAATAATTACACTGGTAGGCCTAAAATAATTATAATCTGCACTAAAATAAAATATTTAGTATAATTAGACGCTTCCGTATTGGTAATTTCTTGTTTGTTTTTTTTGATAATATCCATCTTGGTTAGGACATGGGTCGATTTTTCATAGAAAATCTGAGGGGGACCTGAGTTAGTATAGGTAAGATATAACGTGACTGACTTGCGAAAATATGCCACAAAAATTATAGCAAAATATATGTCATAGATAAACCAATGAAATTAAAGAACATTTTTGTCACAGAACTATAGAACAGTGATCTCTCTGTTATTGAATACGTCATAGATATAAACTAATGAAATTAAAACACTTTTCTCTTCTTTTTTTTTCTTTTGCCTCGGAGCTATAAGAAAGTAAACTCTCTGTTTCTCTTTCAAAGCATTCTGATTCAAAAAACGAAAACTTAACTAGCTCACAGAAGTTTCTATTCAACCTTTAAGTATTGTTTTGACTGGCCCTGATTGGCATAAAAATGCAAATTTCTTATACTTGAAAGACTGAGGAATATCCCTTCCTATGATCGTTTAAAAAAAATTACAAAAAAAAATCATGGGCCTTGAGTTCCTCCCCAGGCTTCCCACAAGACGTGGTCCAACACCACTTGTTGTTCTCAGTCGACCACGAGCTTCCTACCTTTGGTTATTTTCTGTTCCAACCTTTCTATTATCCTTTGAAAGGGCATAGAAATAACACTAACAAAAATAAGACATCTAAAACTTAATCAAATCCTTAGTAACATAGACTAATTTAGTCTAAGGTGCGCGAAGTATAGCAATCAAGGATGCTTGTTGTAACAAAACATTGAACGTAGATTTAATTAAACTGAAGTACTAAGGTATGTCTTATGTCTAGCTACAAAAATAAAACCTACATATGCTCATTCTCTCTCGCTCTTAAATAAATAGAACAAAATAAAAAGAAAATTGACATTTTCAAATAAGCAGTTTTTAAGAACAATGGGCAGACTTTTGACGACCTTTATTATTTCTGCTGAATGGTATCTGTTTATAAACAAAGTAATAATTTAAGTCTGATCTTTGCCATCATTACAAATAACCCATAAAATTAATAAGCGCAAATAACGCGGATATTTATCCACTAGGGGACCTAACGTGTGCGAGGGAGTCGACCCCAGCAATACAAATGACACTCGACCCAAAAAAATATATTCATGCATTTTTAATTATTCTTTGTATACAAGCATGAACACTGGCTTGTTTTACATCTACATGGCTCTAAAGCAGCCATGGTTCAAAATTCAAATTTTCTTGTTCACTCATTTTGCGGAGCTACTTTAGACTTTGAATTTTTTCTAACACCATTATTCACATGAAGGTCATCTATGTAGGTAAAGGAGACCCTTTTAAGACCTATCCCTATGCCTCAATTTTCTGTGATTAACGGTTTCTTTCGCCGAATTTCTCGCCTCATGCAGAGTTCCAGTCACAGCTGGGTAATAACTCTTCTTTTTTTTTTGCTTCCTTCGGGGACTTTTGCTAAGCTTCCTAGGATGTGTGCTTATGCCGCTGCCGCCAATGTTCGTAGTGCTAGCTACCGCTGGCACCACTTATTGGGGTGTATGTGCAGGGTCACTAATTTTAAAGGCAAAAATGACGCAAAAGATTGCTATGCCACTTACTCGAATGACACAAAAAGATTGTTATGCCACTTACTCGAATGACGCAAAAAGATTGCTATGCCACTTACTCGAATGGGAGAACCCCTTGTCGGCCCTAATGTTAGTGAGATTCCCGCTCTTACCCCAACGGTTCTGCAAATATCGGGTTTGGTACTACCCTATTTACAGTATACCCTGTCCCAGGGTATGGTAACGCGATCGAGTGGTCAAATGGCCACTTTCTAAAGCCAAATGTACCCGCCTTGGGTTACGGCTAGAAAATTTCTACTCTCACCTTGGAGGTAATAACCCTCCCTGTCAATATAATAATGACGGTGCCTTGTAGCTCTATTCCTACCCTGCCTGGGTTACGGAAAATACTACACAGTTTGTAGAAAATACCTTACTTGTATTCTTCCAAAAGGGTCACAAATGTAATTAAATAAACGAAAATAGGTCATTTATCTGAAAGGAAAAGAAACAGGGGTGGAATGTAACAGACCCCATTTGCAGACCCACTATTATGCCTAAAATTCTTCTGTTTCTACCAACGTTTCATCGGTCCAGCTAGATTTTGTTTTTCTTTCCGTATTATCTTTTATTTAATTCTTTCAATTCACGGTACAAATACTTTATTATTTAGTAATATACGGCACTACTACATTGAATTTATTACTAACACTAAAAAAACTACTAATTATACACTTGCTTCTACTTGTTAAAAACTGGATACTTTTTTTTTATTTTTTTTTTCTATTTTACAATTCTTCATTGAGCCTTTTCTCCATTTTTTCTATTGTACCCAACTCTTTGAGGGGATACAAATTTATTTCTAATAGCCAAAGTTCAATCGAAGCTGCTCGAAGTTTTGCTAATTCGAGAGCAGCTAAAAGCGAAGTCCATTTACCTTCCTCTTTTGACAAAGCCATTTCTATTTCAATATACAATATTTCAATATTTTTTTTTTGCGTTTATATCAACTTAAAATAAATTTATTATTTTGCTTAGCCTATTTTGGGGTAGGCTATTATCTCTTATGAGATATCTAAAGGGTTTCCTATCGTAGCCTAGTGGTTATAGGCCTAATCAATTTTCTTATATGTCTGTATCTCTCCGAAAATCAAATTTGAGTTACAAAGTTTAAATAGCCCAACTAGTTCGCAGTTCTCCTCCAATTTCCGACTCGCGCCATTTGTACCATTGAAGAATTGTTTGTAGTAATAGAAAAGATTTGCTCGTGGGGATAGAGACTTCTCCGATAGCGCCACTTATAGCAATGGAGATTGTGTCAACTAGGCTAGCACCGCTCTCAATTAATGAGGGGAAATTGAATATGTAGACATACAAATGTGGCTTCTTCTTTCTTGAGCTATCTGGAGATCAGGTTCCTTTGGGAGCATTTACCATGGAGACTGGCGAACTAGTTACCTATTATCGGACTAGACTCAGACATATAAGAGAAATAAACACATATAAAAAGATAATAGATTTATAGAACTTACATGCTTAGTTGTACAGGAACAAGTCACTTCTATGACAATAACGGTGACCAAAATACAATAAATTCGTCTGAATCTCTCTAGTTCTAAGGTACTAATCGCTTCAAATCTGGATAGAGATTCAAATTAAAAAGGCACATTTACCCCACTCCCAAACGCAGTTCTTTCGTCCTGCGCTATAGGGACTGCCTGCCATTGGCTTACGTGGCCCAATGACGCGAACCCTCGTCCAATAATACGTCTTAAATATTTTTGATGATTTAGGCGTTCACACGGTTCTTATCGTTTAAACGTCCTTAAAAATATTGTGCGTAGCACTTTTCTTATTGCTCACTGTCTGAGCGAAATCCAAAGACTGCAGTTTCTTTTCTTTGCTGATTAAGGGCTTTTTCCTTTTTGAAACTAGATTTAGCTTAATTATAGAGTCCGAATTAAAGAAGGAACTTTATTTTGGTATTTCAAATATATCGTGTTTTACTCCCGGTACATAAGTATCGTATATAAAGGGCTATTGCCCTATTTAATAGTCGAAAGTTATTGGACGGCAGCTAACCTCCCTCTCACGCCAATCATTTTCCCAAACACATCCAATCATAATTTTGAGACAGCCATTTTATTCAAAGTAGTTGAAAGTTCTGGAAATTATGTCTGTGAGGATGACAAACCCCTACAGCACTCATGGCGAGGGTTGTATGTTATACCCTTGGGAGCGTATAAGGTTTTTATAGAAAGTGTTGTCGTAAAAACTTAACAAGGGGTCGTTCATTCGGAAATCGAAAGGGCTAATGCCCTTTTTAATAGTCGAAGATGATTGGAAGTCAACTAACCCCTCTTTTACGCCCACCATTTCTCCAACCACATGCAATCAAAATTTTGAGATATCCATTTTGTTTAATGCAGGTGAAAGTTTTGGAAATTAGGTCTTTGAGGATGACAAACCCCCCTACACCCCTCGTGGCAAGGGTTTTATGTTATGCCCCTGGGGTATATAAGGTTTTTATAGAAAGCGTTGTCGTAGTAACTTCAAAAACGGCTCATTCGATTGGAAATTGAAAGGGCTAGTACCCTTTTTAATACTAGAGAGTGATTGGGGGGCAACTAACCCCCTTCTCACGCCCATCATTTCCCCAAACACATCCAATCAAAGCTTTGAGACAACCATTTTTTTCAACGTAGTTGAGAGTTAAAGAAATTAGGCCTTTAAGGATGACAACCCCCCACAGCCCTCAGGGTAAGAGTTGTAAATTATGCCCTGGGGGCATATAAGGTTTTTACAGAAAGCGGTGTTGTAGAAACTTCAAAAAGGGCTCATTCGATTGGAAATTGAAAGGGATAGTGCCGTTTCTAATAGTCGAAAGTGATTGGAGGGCAATTAACCCCCCTCTCACACCCATTTTTCCCCAAAACATATCAAATGAAAATTTTGAGATTGCCATTTTTTTCGACGTAGTTGAAAGTTCTGGAAATTATGTCTAGTACCCTTTATTAATTTTAATAATTAATTATTAATATTAATAATATTTATTAATTATAGCTAGTGCCCTTATTAATAGTCGAAACTGATTGGAGGGCAAATGCCCCCCCACGCCCATCACTTCCCCAAAAACCTTCCGATCAAAATTTTAATATAGTCATTTTGTTTTTGTTCAACCAAGTGGAAGGGTCCGGAAGTTATATTTTTGAGTATGACACCCCCCCCCCCCAGTCCTCAGGGCTAAGGTTGTAAGTTGTGCTATGAGGGCATATAATGTTCTTATAGAAAGCGTTGTCATAAAAAAATTCAAAAAGGGGTCATTGGATTGGAAATTGAGAGGGCTATTATCCTTTTTAATAGTTGAAAGTGATCGGAGGGAGAATCACCCCCGCCCCATGCCCATCATTTCCCCGAACATTTCGGACCAACATTTTCATATGGCCATTTTGTTCAACGTTGTTGAAAGATCTGGAAATTATATCTTTGAGGATGACAACCCTCCCCTCATAGCCCTTAGGAAAAGGGTTCTAAGTTATGCCCTTCACATTCAGCGATGTCAGTAATTTACATACATGGATTCAGTGATTTACACTTTTCGTGTAAATCGTTCGCTCCACAGGTATGCGATTAGAGAGACAGATAATTTTGTTGTTGAGTAACGAGACACCACACGTCTAGGTTTTGGAATTAGGTATTTAGCTCCAGCTATTTGGAATGATTTTCCAGCTTGCATTCGGGAGGCTGAGTTTATTGGGATATTTAAAATAAATTTTAAGAAACATTTATTTGGAGAGGGCAGTTAATTTTGGTATTATTTGTTATTTGAGAGTGATTTTTTTCATAGTTGAGAATTAGAGGATTGCAGCCGTCTATCATCAGGCTTTTCGAGCCTTCCCCGGGCGGTTGTATGTATATATATTTTATTTTGTAGTTATTAGTAAATAAAATAAATTTGTCTAAAAAAAATTGCCTAAAAGACTCTATTTTTGTTCATTTTTGGTTTAATGGAGTTCTTTGCTTTTTTTGAAAAACTTACTTTGAGGAATTTTTTTTTCTTAATTAATCTCTTAAAAAGGGCACTACATCATTCCATGTTCATTCGAACGAACCCTCCCTTAATATTTTACGACAACTGGTTCGATACGAGGTGCCCTGGGATAAAAACGAACACACACATGTGACCATCCTTTTCTGGAAAAATAAGAAATTTCATTTTTTGTCTATTGGCTTTAGCATTTTCATACCTTTGGAAATTCAATGTATAGACTTCCTTACGATGGCAAGCTTTATGTGCGGTATGGGGGGGGGGTAACTCCTTATCTTAAATTATCTTAAAAACCTGCAAATTTTGCTCCTGAGCTTTACTCTTTCCTTCAACTCCACGGGAGTTGAAGGAGGAAGTGCAGAATTTTGTCCCTTCTCCGGCTCCCATTGTTTGAATTTCAGCTTACTAATCGTATAACAGCGCGTTGACAATGATAAGTCATCCCTGTAATAGTGACCCTTTGAATCATTTCTCAGGAAGAGGGGGGGGCTCAGAAATATCAGAAATTAACTTAACGGTCATACTTTTCGCGGTTATTAAGGGAGCTTTTCGAACAAATGTTTTTTATAGGGTTACCTTTCCGGATACCCGAAGGGAAATCACTGGCAATGCTCAATGTACTCCTCGGAAAAAAGAAGGAATAAAAAATAAACATAAAATTAGGAAAACGAAATGTGTTTTCATTTAAATTTTGTTTAAATTTCTTAGCAGTAAGGGCCGCCCTGGGGAGATATCCCGGCGGTATTTGATCCCTCCTCCCATATTCCACGTCTCGTGAACTTTACATTTTATCACCATTATAGAAAGCAATGTTTACGTACATATGTGCTATAGAAGATCCTTTGTTTGAAGCATCAGTTATTATTAGCATGAGTTGCTTCTTACTTATAGTCGCTCCCACGAACTGTTTGACCCCTTATCAGACGATTTTTGGAAATCATTTAAGAAGTGTGGAAATGTCTGATAAGACTTTTAGGTGTGACAGTGCTGATATGCCTTTGAGTGGTCCAAACGAGTACGAAAACAAGCGTTCCATTTTGGTAAACTCGTGACTACATCCCTAATAACATAATTTTCATGATTTGATGGGAGATTAGGCTAATTTTCATTTTCCATTTATGGTTGTTTGACGCACGATTGACGTGGTTGAAGACCTCCTAGGTGAGTGGTCAATTATTGCAGCAATACCACTGGTACATAGGCATTTTGTCAAATAGAGAACCAATAATTTATTTTATTTAACTTCATCTGTGGATTCTAAAAATCGGCGGTTACTGTTTTTTTCTTACAAAATTTTAATCCTTATTTTAGAAAAGAAATCAATTTCCTATGGTTGTTTTCATCTTTGAAAAACGAAATTAGTTTTTTTGTTGCTCAAAGTTTTTCACTAATAATTTTTATTGAGGGGGGTAGGGGCGGAACTGTCACTGTTTTTAACATAATCATTATTTTGCAAAATTCATGGGCCTAAAAAGATCTCGTAATGACTTTGAATCCGATCAAACAAGTTGAATTATGTTAAATTCCCTACACAATACTCCTAAAGCCAAAAAACTTCAAAAATAAAGATTTTGTTAGATGTTAAGCTGCTATTGTTATTATTTTATTTTTGAGTTCACATTTTGATTCTAAAAAGTGAGTCAAAGATTTTGGTGGCCAAAGTTGTCGAGATTTTTTCGCTGTTGCTTTTTTCCCAAAAATTTTACATTAAAAGAACACAGTCTTGTGATGTTTTCGTTTTCAAAAATGAAACTTTTATGCCCTAAAAGTCAATTGAAAGTCAACAGACTTGAATTCGCTAAAACAAATCAAATAGGAATCACTCACTTATTACTATTAAATTAAAAAACAAGTTTTTTCAGCTGAAAGTAAGGAGCAACATAAAGACTTAAAACGAACTGAAATTATTACATATATGAAAGGGGCTTCCCCCTCCTCAACAACTCGCTCTTTACGCTAAAGTTTTTTAGTACTAAACAAAAACTTCTTATTGTTCTAATTAAACGATCCTTGTGGTTTAGGAGTCGTTCATACAGAATTGGGACCAAATTCAAACTTTAGCGTAAAGAAGGGAAGGTGAGGAGGGGGCAACCCCCTTCATATACGTAATAATTCCTGTTCGTTTTAAGTTTTAATGTTGCTCCTTACTTTCAGTAGAAAAAACTTGTTCTTTTATTCAATTTTTGATCGTTTTTAAATAATGCAAGTAAATCTGGCCCATTTCCACGGAGAAATCCCCCTCCTAAAGGAAATATCCTCTAGACAATGAATCCTGGTAAAAATTTACCTGGAAAATTACCCTTAAAAACTCGACGCGTAAAACTGAGACGGAAGTTTACCCACTGGAAACTTCCCTCCACATGGAACATTCCCGCATGGAAAAACATCCAGTAGAAATTTCATCCTCCCCCACCCGAAAATGTATGTATACTTCCCAATAAAAAATAATACGTGTAAACAGTGGGCAAATTTTATAACTTAAAGACCTTTCCCCTGGGGATGTGGGGAGGGGGTCATGTTATATCTAAAGGCTTAGTTATTGGTCCTTTGAACTATTATCTCAAAATTTTTATCGGATGATTTTGGAAAAAAGAAACGGGGGAGGGGGCCTAAGTGCCCTGCAATCTTTTTGGTCACTTAAAAAAGAGCCCTAAAACTTTTAATTTCCGTTCAATTGATCCCTCTTCCGATGGTGTAGGATCACTCGGTTGATACGATGTTTCTTCGGGTAAAAATAGTTCAGGGTATCAGTTATAGTAGTATATGCCCCTGTAGAACCGACTGACGAAGATACTAGTGACTCAGATGAATTTTACTTACAGTTACAGGAGCAAATAGACAGGGTCCCAGGTAGAAATATGATGTTTTTACTAGGAGATTGTAACGCCAAGGTCTTTAGAAGTAGGGATAGATGGTATCCTAGCCTAGGCAAATTTGGTGTAGGAAAAGAAAAAAGTAATGGATACAGACTTTTCCAATTTTGGAGGTATAACAATGTAGTTGTAACCAATACGGTGTTTGGTCATAAAAGCTAACATGGTATTCACGTGATGGTAAGACAGCAAACCTTATTTATTATGTTATAGTAGACCGAAGACTGGGAGGATCAATATAAGATACTAGGGTATATAGGAGTGCTGTTATTGATGTTAAAAGTAAAGATCACCATCTAGTAGTGTCAAGGGTAAATTTAAATCTGAAATTTCGAAAGGGTTACTACCTCCCGGGAAGTAAGGATGTTGGTAGACTCCAGGATGAGAATTTTAGAGAAACTTTCCAGGAGCAGTTGAATACTAAGCTTGAGAGTTTAAAATTTGATAATGTGGAAGATGGTTAGAAAAATTTTAGAAAAATAATTTGTGAAGTTGCTGAAGGTGTCTTAGGGAAGCAAGCTAGGACTGCAGCTAAGAATATTAGTGAAATAGCTTTATGTCTAATAGAAAGGAGAAAGGAATTGTACGAGAATTATCTGAGTGATTGATCATATGAAAACAAAAGGAATGTAAAGAAAGTCGAGAAAGCATTAAAATATGAACTAAGGAGGTGTGAAGTGGATAATAGTAAAATATTGTTCCGGCGTGTTAATCATAGGCAGCACGCTAGCGCTGCCTAAGTAAAGAACGATGTGGGCACAGTGTGTATTTTTTTTTCTCCATACCCGGTCACTTCGTATCGAAGGAGCTGTCGTAAAAGCTTCGAAAAGGGCTCATTCGATTGGAAATTGGGGTGTCTAGTGCCCTTTTTAATAGTCGAAAGTGATTGGAGGGCAACTAGCCCCCCCCCACACCAATCAGTTCCCCAACCAAAACTAATCAAAATTTTGAGATAGCCATTTCGTTCAACGTGGTTGATTTCCAGATAGAAAACATGTTTTTCAGAAGGACAATCCCCCAAAGCCCTCGGGGCAAGGGTTGTAAGTTATGCCCAGGGGGTATAAAAGGTTTTTATAGAAGGCGTTGTCCCCGAAGAAGAAGTGTCTTTCTTCGACAGGCACTTCGTATCGAAGGAGTTGTCGTAGAAGCTTCGAAAAGGGCTCATTCGATTGAAAATTGGGGTGGCTAGTGCCCTTTTTAATAGTCGAAAGTGATTGGAGGGCAACAAGCCCCTCCCCCACCGCCCAGATTCCCCCGAACACATCCAATCAAAATTTTGAGATAGTCATTTTGTTCAGCGTGGTTGATTTCCAGATAGAAAACATCTTTTTGAGGAGGACACTCCCCCACAACCCTCGGGGCAAGGGTTTTAAGTTATACCCTGAGGGCATATAAGAACAATGTTGGCACAATGGACCCTTTATTATTTTTTTCCTCTAGAGCAGGGCACTTCATATGGAAGGGGTCGTCGTATATGCTTCAAAAGGGGCTCATTCAATCGGAAATCGAGAGTTCTAGGGCCCTTTTCAACAGTCAAAAGTGATTGGAGGGCAACTAGCCCCCCCCCCACACCCTTCGTTCCCCCAAACACATTCAATCAAAATTTCGAGGTATCCATTTTGTTCAGCGTAGTTGATTTCCAAATAGAAAATTTGTTTTTGAGGAGGACACTCCCCCACAACCCTCAGGGCATGGGTTTTAAGTTATGCCCTGGGGTCAAATTAGGTTTTTATAGAAAGTTTTGTCATAGAGGCTTCAAAAGAGGCTGTTTCGATTTGAAATTTAAATGGTAAGTAACCTTATTCATAGTCAAAAGTGCTTGAAGGGTACCTAGCCCCCCCCCCCACGCCCATCATTCCCCGAAGCACATCCAATCAAAATTTTGAGATAACAATTTTGTTCAGCGTAGTTGATTTCCAGATAGAAAATATATTTTTAAGGAGGACACTCCCCCACAACCCCCAGGGCAAGGATTATAAGTTATGCCCTGGAGGCATATAAGGTTTTATTAAAATCTTTGTCGTAGAAACTTGAAAAAGGGCTCATTAGATTTGAAATTCAAAGGGATAGTACCCTTTTTAATAGTCGAAAGTGATTGGAGGGCAACTAACCCCCTCCCACGCCCACCTTTTCCCCAAACACATCCAATAAAAATTTTGAGATAGCCATTTTGTTCAGCGTATTTGATTTCCAGATAGAAAATATATTTTTGAGGAGGACACTCCCCCACAACCCTTAGAGCAAGGATTATAAGTTATGCCCTGGGGGCAATAAGCTTTTTATTGAAATCTTTGCCTCATTAACTTAAAAAAGGATTCATTCAATTTGAAATTCAAAGGGATTGTGGTCTTTTTGAAAGTTAAAAGATACTGGAGGGTAACTAACCCCGCTTCCAGGCACACCATTTCCCCAATCCTATCCAATCCAAATTTTTTAATAGCCATTTTACTCAACGTAGTTGAAAGTTTTTGAAATTAGGTCTTTAAGGATGACAACCCCTCCCCCCATAGCCCTCAGGGCAAGGGTTGTAAGTTATGCCCTGGGGCATATAAAGTTTTTATTGAAAGCGTTGTCGTAGAAACTTCAAAAGGGCTTATTCAATTGGAATTTGAAAGGGCTAGTGCCTTTTTTATTGAAAGTGATTGGATAGCGACTAACGCCCCTCTCACGCACACCATTTTCCAAAACACACCCAATCAAAATTTTGCAGGCCAAACTAGTCTTAAAAAACGAAAAGATTTAAAGTATTATTTTTTTCCCCTGAAAAGACTATGTCAATATAAAACGAACAGAAATTAATTTAAAAAACTTTTTCCACAAAATAAGTTTTTCAAAGAAAAGTAAAGAACTCCATTAAACAAAAATTGAGCAAAAATAAAATAAAACAATCTACCAAGCGTGAAACTACTACAGATCAGCATCGATAAATAAATGAAACCCAAAACGAACAGAAATTACAATAATTAACCGAGTCAAACTCAAAACGAGCAGAAATTAACATAAGTTGGGCGCAAAACCCCTATGTTTTCCCAAGGGCAGAACAAAATTTGCACTTTACTGAAAAAACACAAATGAATGTGTATTGTCAGTTTAATATGTATATACTGACATTTAGTAATCAAAATGTTTATATTATTTGATTTATTAAAGTTATAAAAGTAAAAATATTTATATTTTTTCAGTAAAGTGCAAATTTTGTTCCGGCCTTGGGAAGGCATAGGGGTAATGAAAAGATTGATCAGGTGTGCAGCTTCACTTACCTTGTTAGTATTATTAGTAAAGATGGTGGGAGCAGTGAAGATGTTAAAAGTAGAATAGCCAAGGCTCAGGGTGATTTTTCACAGTTAAAAAAAGTTTGGAAGAATAGGAAGATAAATCTGCGAACCAAGATTAGAGTATTTGAAGCCACAGTGATGATAGTGGTCAAGTATGGTTCTGAAGCATGAGTAATCCAAAAAGGGAAGAGAGATCTGCTAGATGTTTTCCAGAGAAATTAGCTACGGGTTTTTCTGGGTACCCGGCTGACTGACAGTATTTAAAAGAATAGTCTGTACGAAAAGTGGGGTTAAATATCGCTCTCTAGGGTTATAATGGAAGAAGGGTTGATGTGGCTAGGGCACGTTGTGCGGATGAAGGATGACAGATTGCCGAAGATTGTTATTTTCGACCAACCGTCTAGGGCTAGGCGGAAAGCAGGTCGTCCTCGGCTGGGGTGGAAGGACGTCATAAAGAAAGATTTAAAGGAAATGGGAACTTCGTGGGTGGGTGTAAAAAGAGAGGCTTTGAACAGATTGGGATGGAGAGGGAGCGTGCGTAGCTGTGTTGGCCCCAGGCGGCTTGGTACTGCTGTGAGTTTTAGTAGTAGTAGTAGTAGATACGCTAAATTTGATGATGTGATTTTATTTAAGATTCCTCGACATTTAGGGGATGTTTCTTCGTTTTTGGAAAATCAGGCAAACTTTCTCAGGCTCGTAGCCTTTAATGTGTAACACTGAATTTATATATTTGGAATCAGCATAATAAGCCAATTCTTTTAATATATCTATTGGTATCAAAATTCCGTTTTTTAGAGTTACGGTTACTGTTTAGCCGTGTCGCTCCTTACTCACAGTTCGCTACCACAGAATGTTCGATTTAACCAAAAGAGAACACGAACTTTGTCGGCCGTGATGGTTGCAGCGACAGCTGGTCAGCTGCAGCGAAACAAGGTCCGTAGTAGCTAAAATTTTAGACTGTGTTTTGAAACAAAATTTCTAGTCAGAAATTCTATAGTCATCTTTTCCATAAGATTTCCAAAAATATACAAAGTAGGGTAAACCAATTTTATGACAAATATTTTCTTTTGTACTTAATATTGAAAATAAACATTACAGTAACATACATTATAGTAAACATTATAGTAACATTTTGAGCCGATGAGCTTTCAGCAATTAATATCATTATACATCAAATATTCAGTTTAATTTATTAACTCTTTTTAAAGTTGTTCAACACGAATATAGTTTCACTACAAACAAGTGTGTGGATACTGCCTCCTTTCTTAACTGTAAATAAAAACCAAAAGCCTAGTGCATAATTGGTGCTTAACTGAACACGAATTATATTCAAATATTTTCTTTTCCAGTTCCTACAGCATTGAAAATAAAAATAAAATTACAGTGAAATATATTCTTGAACTGATGGATCTTTCAATACCTAATATCATTTTACATCATATATTCAATTTGATGATGTTTATACTTTCCAAGACTGTTCAAGACGCATATAGTTTTCAGTAAAGCGTCAATGACGCAGTAGGTTTTAGACTTTTACAGTGAGAGAAGGAGATCATACCCAAACTCTTGTTTGTGGTTATTTTTGTTCGTTTCAAGCTTGATTTGCATATTCAATTTAGGTTTCACTTGTTTTAAGATGTATTTACTAATTTACATTAATATCTATTGTATGATTGTTTGCATTGATTGTTTATTTAATTTCTGTTCGTTTTAAGTTTCATTTATCAATAGGAAAATATTTTTTTTCGTTTGAAGCTTGATTTTCGTATTCAATCTAAGCATTACTCGCTTTAAGATCTATTTATAAATTTATATTATTACTTGTTGAATGTCTTTGCTATGGTCGTTTATTTAATTCCTGTTCGTTTTGGGTTTCATTTATTCTTTATTAGCAATTTCTGGTCGTTTTGAGTCTGAATTTTAAAATGTATTTGTATCTGCTGAGCTTAAGTTTAAAATGGCCTTTACTTTTCTTTTAAAAACTTATTTATCGGTAAGTTTGTTTTAATTAATTTTTGTTCGTTTTTGATTGCACAAAGTTTAAATTTTTTAAAAATTCCTTATTTAAAAATCAAACTTACAAAAATCATCGAAGTATAAAAACTGATATGAAAGTATCAATATCAAAGTGAAAAAATAGGTTTGTATCAACCTCGGAGTTTTTATTATCTGATGTTCGAACTATTTTTAACAAAATGGCTATCTCAAAATTTTTGTCGGATAGGATTGGGGAAAAAGGGCGCGGGAGGGGGCTAATTAACCTTCGGTCTCTTTTGCCTCTTTAAAAATGAACTAGAACTCTCTATTTTCAATCAAATGAGCCCTCTCCGAAATTTATACGAGTATCCCTTCTATAAGAACCATATATATCCCCAGAGTATAACTTACAACGCCTATCCCTGGGCCCTTGGGAGCTGTGTCGACCCCGGAGTTTTAATATCTGATGGTTGAAGTATTTTTAGCAAAATGGTTACCTCAAATTTTTACCGGATGGGTTTATCCATCTGTAAAACCCAAAGGCGTAGAGGGCGGGAGGAGCTAGTTGCCCTCCGATCTTTTTTCACTCTGAGAAAATGAACTACAACTTCTAATTTCCAATCAAATGAGCCCTTTCTGAAGTTTATGCGATTATGACTTTTATAAGAGCCAAATACGACCCCAAGACATAGCTTACAATGCCTGCCCCCCGGACCCTGGGGGGATGTGTCGACACCGGAGTTTTGTTGTCTGACCTTTGAACTATTTTGAAAAAAATGGCTCTCTCAAAGTTCTTACCGGATGGGTTTGGTCGTGGAGAGGGGATCTAGTTGCCCTCCGATCTCTTTTGACTCTTAAAAAGTGAACGAGAACTTTCAATTTCCAATCATATGAACCCTCTCCGAAGTTTATACGAGCATACCTTGCATAAGAACCATAAATGCCCCGAGAGCAATACTTACAACGCCTGCACCGGGCCCTGGGGGGGGGGGTTGTGTCGACACAGGAGTTTTTCTTATATGACCTTTGAACTATATTTAACGAAATGGCCATACGTAAAGGACTTGTTGTTATATGATCTTTGAACTATTTTTAACAAAATGGCCACCTCAAATTTTCTATCAGATGTATTTGGGGGAAAAGGGCCTTTTGAGGGGAGGGCTAGTTGCCCTGCGATCTCTTTTTACTCTTAAAAAGGGCACTAGAACTCTCGATTTCCAATCGAATGAGCCCCTTTTGAAGTATACGACGACCCCCTCTATATGAGGTGCCTCTGGGAAAAAAAAATGAATGGAGTGTTGGGGGAGATTAGATGCCCTCCATTCACTTTTGACTCTTAAAAAGTGAATTACCACTTTTAATTTCCAATCAAATGAGCCCTCTCTGAAGTTTACACGAACATCCCTTCTATAAGAACCATATTTGCTCCCAGGGCATAACTTACAACGCCTACCCCCAGGCCCTGGGGTCATTTTTTGACCCCGGATTTTTTTTGTGTCAGAACTTTTACCTGTTTTAAACAAACTGTCTATCTAAAAATTTGAATATGACATATATATAGCGTGTAGGGGGGGGGGAGGGCTAGCTGCCCTGTGATCTCCTCTGACTAAAAATTGAAAAATAACTTTCAATTTCCAATCAAATGAGCCCTCTCCGAAGTTTATACGATCATCCCTTCCATAAGAACTATATGCCCCTAGAGCATTACTCATAACGCCTGTCTCCGGGCCCTGGGGGGTTGCGTCGACACACGAATTTTTCTTATCTGATCTTGAACTATTTTTAATGAAATGGCTATGATAAAAATTTTATCAGATGGACTTGGGAAAATAGGGTGTGGGGGGGGGCTTGTTGCCCTCGGATATCTTTTGACTCCTAATAATTGAACTAGAACTTTCAATTTAATTAAATGAACCCTCACTGAAGTTTATACGAACATCCCTTTCATAAGAACCATATACGCCCCCAGGACAACACTTACAACGCCTATCCCCCGGGCCCTGGGGGCAGTTTTTGTTATCTAATTTTTGAACAATTTCCAAAAAACTGGCTATCTCGAAATTTGTGTCGGATGTGTTTGGGAAAAAACGCGTGGGAGGGGCTAGTTGCCCTTAACTCTCGTGACTCTTAAAAAGTGAACTAGAACTTTCAATTTCCAATAAAATGAGCCCTCTATGAAGTTTATACGAGCATCCCCTTCATAAGAACCATACATAACCTTAGAGTATAACTTAGAACGCCTTCCCCTGGGCCCTGGGGGGGGGGGTGTATTGACGCCATATTTTTTCTTATCCAACCTTTGAACTATTTTTAAGAAAATGTCTATCTCAAAATTTTCATCAGATGGGTTTGGAAAAAGAAGGCGTGGGGGGGGGGGGCTCGCTGCCCTCGGATCTTTTTTTACTATTAAAAAGTGATCCCGAACTTCTATTTCCAATCAAATGAGCCCTCTCTGAAATTTGACCGAGCATCCCTTTCATAAGTTCTTATTAGATGGGTTTAAGGAAAAAAGGGCGTGGGGGGGATAGGTGCCCTCAAATCTCTTTTGACTCTGAAAAAAATAACTAGAACTTTCAATTTCCAACCAAATGAGCCCTCTTTGAAGTTTATACGAGCATCCCTGCCATAAAACCCTTATAGATAGATAGATAGATCGTGTATTTCAAAAGCCCAAGAGCCATATACACACAAAAATTTATGAAAAATAAAGAAATCACAACAGAACAAATTACGAAACACACATTAACATAATACATAGCGAAAAATACCTTATGGTAAATTATCGAGAAAATTAAGTTTAATTCCATATAATTAATAATAATTAATAGTAAAAACTTTTCCTTCTTTCTAATCCCTTCTCTATGTACGCACCAATACGAAATATTGTGGTTAGATTACTACTTTGTAAAATTTTAGGAAGCAGCAGAACAATCCCATGTAAGTAATTTTCCCTTAAATCAGAGAGCACCGGGCACTTTCGGAGAAAATGGTCCAAATCTTCGTCCTCATCCCCACAAAGATGACACACATACCGACCATCAGGATGTACTATCCCCCTGTCGAACACCATTTGCCTGCTCTGGATTGGAAGACAATTCGCCCTAAGCTGAATCCATCGACATAAAATCATAGCCGGTAAACTGAACTTAAAATAAATTTCCTCTCCAAAACTAGGTTTAACCTGATTATAATGATTCAATGTAGCAGAATTTAAAACCAGCCCTTGCCAATACTGAATTTCTTGACCCTCTGAGATAAAACGTACCTGGCTTACTAAATTTGTTGGTAGATCACGGGAACCAAGACCGTCATTCCATAAGTAAGACATTCCCACTCTTTCTAGTAATGACCTAATTTGGCCACGACGTTTTCGAACCATAACTCAACATCTGATAATAAGCAACTATTACCAGTCTATCTTCATTGCACCTAATGAGCTTCAACCAAAATCTAAACATCAAAATAGACCTACGTAGTTTTAACGAAAACAGGCCCATATCACCTTTCAGAATCTGTGAATGATTTATCTGATGTAATCCAAACAGTCTTTTATAATACTGGAGCTGGAGGGACTCCAACTTCTGCGCCGCTTCTCCGCCCCAAATCTCTGCTCCATATTCTATTACTGGTAAAATTTTTGTATTAATTATCTTTTAGGCATTTTTAGGTTTTTAATTCCCATTATCGTCGGATTTCTAAAAATTGCAGACATGGCCACTTTTTGCAGTTCATCAACATGACTCTTTAAACTTCCATTTTCCGATAAAACAAATCCTAAATATTTTATTTTTTTTACTTACTTTCAGTTCCTTATTATTAAATTTAAATATATAAGTATCTTCGCTACTTGTTTTCCTTTTTTTTAAAATAACAACTTCACTCTTTTCAACATTCAGCCTTAATTTTTTCATCTGCAAATATTCTTCTATAAGACTCAAAGGCGTCTGCAGATCTTGCGGTGTACTAGCCACCAAAGCAATATCATCTGCAAATAATAGTAGGGATGGTTTATGGGTCCCTAGACTAACTTTCAGAGCCCATCTATTCTCTAGAAAATCAACAACATCATTTATAAAAATACTAAACAATTTAGAAGAAAGAGAGCTGCCTTGTTTTACTCCCAGCTTAATAGTAAAAAGCCTAAAAAACCTGTTACCAACTAACCCGATTCCACTCACACAAATATACATATTCACTATCAGACTCACAAACAAATGAGGGAGGCCAATTATAAACACGGCATCCTTCGATAGCTCTCTGTCGACACTGTCGAACGCCTTCTGGAGGTCCAGAAATCCCACATAAAGACAAGTTTTTCCCTTTCCATATTTATCAATCAATGCCTTAAAAATAAATATTGTATCTACCGTCCCGTACCCTGTCCTAAAACCTCTTTGTTCTTCATGTATTATATTATTTTTATTTAACCATTTAGAAAGCCTGGTATCTAGTATTTTCTCCATTACCTTACTTAAAGCAGGGACAAGCGCTATTAAACGATAATTCATGTGCAACTTAGGGTTTCCTCTCTTAAAAAGCTGCATAAGCAATGATCTCTTTCACTCATTTGGCCATTGTCCTGAAGTTAACACCTTATTACAAAGAAAAACAAATATCGACATAAAAATTGAAATAAAATTCTTAAACAGTGTTATTGGTACACCATCAACATCTGCAGCCGAACCTCCTTTTAAATTCTTGAATACAAACTTAATCTCTTAATTACTCACTTCCCTTACTAAATCATAATCATGTTCCTTCATAGGATAAACAACCATCTCTGGGATGTGCGCTGCTTCTTATATTTCTGTGCAATCACATTCCATGATTTCCAGGTAATCAGGCCATGAATTAGCATCTGGAGCCACCTGTGTATTTCATTTTTTATTTCCAATATCATTCCTTACATAAACCCAAAACTTCTTAAAATCTTGATTTCTAAAATCATCTGCAATATCCAGTTTCTTCTTAATCTCAAACTCTTTTTTTTTCCTTTTAACATCTCTTCTTTTATCTTTATATTCGGCTAAACTTAAACCTTGATCTTCAGCTCTATCACATTCTTTTAAATGACTCAATAAATATCTGACCTTTTCTTTCATTAACTTACATTCCAAATCAAAATGATCGCTCATTTTTTTTCTCTTTTATTTCAGATTACACGATACTGCAAAACTGCAAATTATTTCATTTAACTCCATAATTATACCATGTATATCTTTTCCATCTTCTTCCAACGCTTTCAACTTATTTGTTACATGCAACTTTATAAGCTCCCTTTTAAATGTTTCAAAATCACTATCGGTTAAATCATATTTATTTCGTTTTTCTAAGCCCTCTAATCTAAGCTCCCCATTACATAAATTTCTAACTCGAGGAACATCATCCTGAAGCTTCCCAGTCTTCAGCTCAAGCTTCATAGCTCTATGATCGGATCCAACTAAATGTAGTGCGTCAATATCAATCCAGTCATGTACAAATTTCGTGTTAATCCGCGCATAATCTACAACACTTAGAGTTAGGCCCGAAAGGCATGTAAACTTGCCCAGACCCTTATCATTTCCAAACCTTCCATTCACAATGATCAGACCATGTTTCCCGCAAAGCACCAGGGGCTTTCTTCCGCAAACATTTATTTTTCTTTCTTCATCCTTATTCCTTCGCGGTATTCTACAACAAATTGGGACCAAATCTCCTAAATCTGAGATTAATAAATCTGGAACCTCAACCTCAACGCCGGTATAAGCATTAAAATCCCCCATCAAAACGCACTCAAAATCACTATAACTTTCTTGTATTAGCGACAGTTCATTATCTAAAATTTCCCAAGTATTTTCTCAACTATACGAACTATTTTATGGAGGGATATACACAACACCCAAAATTTTTCTCTTCCCACATTTAAAACAAATACGCAGCCAAAGTAAATTTTCAGATCTACTATTAACTCTTTCATAACCATCAATAGCTGATGATTTAATCAAAACCAAAATACCACCATAATGTCTATTATTTTTTGCTGGTTTAAGCACAACCTGTTCAACCAAATACCCTGGGAGAGGTGATATAGGAGAATGGTCGTTTCTTCTTTTTTTAACTTAAACCCCCATCAGATTGTACCAAAACAAATGGTTACGGTTCGTTCTGATTTTTTTTTTTTTTTTTTTTTACACCCCTTCGATTATTCTTAGCGGTTTGTAAAGCACACCATCTTGTAGTTCACGGATCAGGCTACTTAATAACAGTTTTGTTTTATTTGGTAGATGTTACTGGTTCTCAGTTGCTATCAGGTAGTCAGAGTGAAAAGTCAACATGCTAAAAATCAAGAAAAAGTCTTCTATTCCGAAAGGAATAGCAGCTGCAAGTGAGTGATATTTTATGGACAAATTTTTGGCTCTCCGTGTTTTTGTGACACTGAGAGAGCGTTTTAAGAAACGTTCTTCAAGAAGTTCAAAAAACCAGAAAGAGTGAGGCTATTGTTTGAACCATAGCCAAACGGTTACGTTAGGTCTTTGTGGTTGCGTTTCCAAGATGCTTCGGAGTGCGCGTATGACATCTAGCGTGAAAAAAGAAGAAAGTAAATCTCGAATAACAGGTAGACCGTCAAGTGTAGGGCAGCTGTGACCATATGGTTACATCAGGAACAGGGTGGTATTTCACAGAATGATGTACAGATATTGTCGGGTGTGATAACTCGCACATTAAGTTCGCATTCACGGCTGTCAGTGGGAAAAAAAATTCGAGAGAGATCAAGAAGAGTTGCTTAAAATAACAGCAGAAAAAGGCAGAAAATATGGTCTAACTTAGTGGAATAAACCTTCTCGAACACTTTCAGGTAAAAGTACGCGTAACTGGAGGTTTCCTTTGAAGAGATGCAAAAGTATCTCGGCGTTTAGCTTCTCATGGGTATTGTGAAGCATCCTGGACTGCGGATGCACTGGAAAAAGACAATTAGGTATTTCCGGGTTTCTGATTCAGTCAGTCGAGACAGATTTATACAATTACGCACAAACTAACATATCTGCGACGATACGCATACCAAAACAATCCGGCATCATGAACATGATAAACTGTTCAAAATGCCACATGACCTTTCTAATTTGGATATGTCACCTGATCACAGCGACGAACTGCCGTGGCCACGTAAGTATAGCAAAATTTCTGAACATTCCATGCTTGAGGAATCTGTCGCTTGTTCATCTACATTTGATAACGAGCAATATGTTGATCCTCTGGAAGATCTACCTTTCTCTCAGCTGCAGATGTTCAATTTAGACCTTGCTCAAGCTGATCATGAATCCATTGATCAAGTACATTGTGGAGAAAGACACCCTGCGACAAAACAGCAGAAGACGAAAGAGTATCAATGGTTGAAGACGGCAATAGCACAAAGAGAAAAAACTTGGAAAGAAACTGAGCCACAGAACACCGATTTAAAACTGAATCAATAATCACTAACTTAGTGGACTAAACCATCTCGAACACTTTCGGTTAAAAGCCCGTGCAACTGAAGGTTTCCTTTGAAGAGATGCAAAAATATCTCGGCGGTTACTTCTCATGGTTATTGTAAAGCATCCCGTACTACGGATGCACTGGGAAAAGACAATCAGGAATGTCCTGGTTTCTGATTCAGTCAGTCGAGACAGATTTATGCAACTACGCACAAACTACCGTATCTGCGACGTTACACTCACCAAACCAATCGCGCATCTTGAATATAATAAACTGTGCAAAATAAGACCCTTATATGATTTGTTTATGGAAAACCTTAAGTTGATCTTGTTAAAAAAAAATCCACAGCATGGATGAACAGATGATTACTTCAAAGGAAGAATCGGGTTCAAGCAGCACCTGAAAGGCAAACACGCTTTTTAGGGGATAAAGTATATTCAGTATATTCAGTCGTACGGGTATAAATGGCGTAGTTTACGGCATAGGTCCTCAGTTTTACAGATTATGAGCAAGCGTTCGATTCTGTTGATAGAAGAGCTTCAGTAACGGCTTTATCCTTGTATGTTATACCAGACAAATACATTAAATTGATTAGTGCTATGTACGAGAATAACACTAGTAGGTAGGAGATGAGGTTAGCCGGTGGTTTTGTATTAAATCAAGAGTTAAGCAGGGTTGTGTTCTATCCCCCTTTATATGGATTATTTTGATGGACTTTGTCTTAAGGAGCACAGGAAAGGCAATGGAAGACCAAGGAATCAAATGGGGATTAAAAGTCTTCTGGACTTAGATTATTCTGATTATTTAAGCATCCTAGAGGAAAGTGTGAATAAAATGAATGAGCTTATAGAAGTTTTGCGAGTACAGGGTGCTAGACTAGGTTTGAAAATTAATGTTAAGAAGACTAAGTCACTAAAGCTAGGAATAAGTGAAGATGAAAAGGTGACGTTGGGTAATGAAAAGATTGATCAGGTGGGCAGCTTCGTTTACCTTGGTAATATTATTAGTAAAGATGGTGGGAGCAGTGAAGATGTGAAAAGTAGAATAGCCAAGGCTCAGAGTGTATATTCACAGTTAAAAAAAAGCTTGGAAGAATAGGAAGATAAGTCTGCAAACCAAGATTAGAATATTAGAAGCTACAGTGATGACAGTAGTCAAATACGGCTCTGAAGCATGGGCGTTTCGAAAACCATATGAAGATTTGCTAGATGTTTTCCAGAGAAATTGCTTAAGGATTGTTCTGGGTACTCGGTTGACTGACCGTATTTCAAACAATAGGCTGTACGAAAAATGTGATTCAATACCGCTCTTTAGAGCTATAATGAAAAAAAGGTTGAGATGGCTAGGGTACGTAGTCTGGATGAAGGATGACAGATTGCCGAAGATTGTTCTTTTCGGCCAACCGTCAAGGGCGAAACGGAAAGCAGGTTGTCCTCGTCTGGGGTGGGAAGACGTCACAAAGAAAGATCCAAAGGCAATGGGAATTTCGCGGGAGGGTGTAAATAGGGAGGCTTTGAATAGATTGGGATGGAGTTGGAGCATGCGTAGCTGTGTTGGTCTCTTGGGCTTGGTGCTGTGGTGACTTGTTAGTAGTAGCAGTAGTAGTTTTATACTTCAAAGATTTTCAACTTAAGAAGTGGCACCAAAAGTGTTGTTTCAAGTGCTGTATCTCCCTTACAAATGGTAGAATTGATAAAAAGCACGTAAATGTGAGTAATGTTTTCAAATGAGCTATTAAACATGACTCTAAAAAGTTCTGGTAGCCCACTAGCCCCAGCTTTTCGAATTGAGACACGGCACTTAAAGGGTCATTTCCAATGCCATTTGAAACTTGCAGATGGTGGAATTTAAAGGAAGAACGTAGATATGAGCAATAATTTTTTTTATGTGAGCTATCAAAATCTATCTACGATGTTCTGATAGCCCACTAGTCCCACCCCTTGAGAAATGGCATAAAAAGTGCCTTTTCCCTACCATATGGCACTTGCAGATGGCGGGGTTTATATAAACCACGTACATATGAGAAACAGCTTTTGAATGAGCTCTTAAGCATCTCTCTATGATACTCTAGTAACCCGCGAGGCCTGGAAGAAGGAAGAAAAAAAAACCGTTTTAACGATTTTTTAACTTTTAGTTACTACAGGCTGTGGTTCGCTCTTTACTAGATTGCAGCTAATGCTTCAACCATGAAAAAGAGTTCATTGCAAATTGTCCCAAGAAACTAGCTAACATTGATATCTGTAAAATCTAATAGATGGTAGAATTTATAAAAACCAAGTAAATATAAGCAATAGCTTTTAATTGAGCCACTAAACATGTATCTCCTATGGTGTGGTAGCCTGTTAACGTTGAAGTTGCTTACTGAGAAGCAGACGATTTATGGAACTTACTAAGGGGGCTGGAAGAGGGAGTGTGTGGGATGGGCTCTTTTAAACCTCCAGTTAAGGGCTCTGGAACATAACTATTACAACAGTACTTGTTTTGTACTTCAAAGCCTTTCCACATAAGAAGTGGCACAAAAAAAGTTGTTTTCACTGCTTTATCGCACTTACGAAGGATAGAATTAATAAAAAGTTCGTAGATATGAGCAATAGCTTTCAAATGAACCATTAAACATAACTCTTAAAAGTTCTGCTAGCCCAATAGCCCCAGCTTTTCCACTTGAGACATGGCACCAAAAGTGTCGTTTTTAGTGCCATTTGGTACTTGCAGATGGTGGAATTTATAGGAAAAACTTAGATAAGAGCAATATCTTTATATGAGCTATAGAAATCTGTCTACGATATTCTGGTATCCTGCTAGCGCCACCCCCTGAGAAATGGAACAAAAAGAACCATTTTAGTGCCATATGGCACTTGCAGATGGTGATATTAATAAAAAAAAACACGTAGATATAAGAAATAGCTTCTGAATGAGCCATTAAGAATCTCTCTATGATGTTCTGGTAACCCGCTAGGCCTGCTGAAATAGAAAGAAAAAAAAGGGAGACAGATCAGTGCTACCGATGCAAAAAGCGATTTTCTTTATTGTTCATGGAGGGGGACTGTAATTTCCCTGAACACGGTTTTCGACCTGCTGATTGCAATGGTATACTTTTCATTTTGATCTGACATCATTTTCGAGGGGTTTCAGGCTTTTCTCCAAATTACCATAAGTTTCTTTTAGCAACAAACTTTTACTTTTAAGACGAACCGAATAGTTACCATTCCTGATTCAGTGTCAAATGGCTTGTTTTTTCACAAGGAATTTTTTTTTCAAAACGCGTTTTTTAACTTTTGGTTACTATGGGCTGCTGTTCGCTGTTGTTTACTAGGTTGCATCTATGGTTTACTAGGTTTTTAACTTTGCTTTTACTATGGGCTGTTGTTCGCTGTTGTTTACTAGGTTGCAGTTACCGCTGCAAACATGATACGGCTAGTTTATCTGTTTTCTCTGTCATTTTTACTTGATTTGGGAAAATTGGCCCCAATTTTGACCCCCCTCCCCTACACAGGATTTTGACTAAATTATACCATTCGTTGGGGTGTGGATTTAGAGATCTACTCAGAATGTTAGACCCCAGTCCCCCCCCCCCTCCCAGCTGAAATTTAGTTTCTCAAAAATGTTGTCACAACTTAGATAAGCCTGCATAATTCAAGCATCCACTGAAACAGGTCAATTTTCATTAGTACATCTTTACCTTTTTTATTACTATTAATCAAAAAAACTTTTTACACAAAATTAGTTTTTCAAAAAAAAGTAAAGAACTCCATTAAAAAAATGAACAAAAACAGAATCAAATAATCTACCAAGCATGCAACTGCCACAAATCAGTATCAATAAATAAATGAAACCAAAAACAAACAGAAATTAAAATAAATCAAACTAAAAAAAAGCATAATTTTACCTGAGTAGTGTTTTAAACCTTGTAATTCCCAAATATTAGAATATAATTTGCTATTTACTGACAAAAAGTCAAATGAATTGGCTGAAAAAAAATATACACTGTCAATATAATATACATATGATGATATTTATTCCTTAAAATGTTAATTAATTTTTGTCTTCTTAAAGTTATAAAAGTGAAAATTTAAAAGAACTTTTTTCCAGTAAAGTACAAATTATATTCTGGCTTTTAGAAAGTAAAGGGTTTAGAACCTCAGATTAATTTCTGATCGTTTTGAGTTTGCCTTATTTTAATTTTTGTTTTTTTGGGTTTCATTTATTTATTGATACTGATTTGTGGTAGTTTGATGCTTGGTAGATTATTTGATACTATTTTTGTTCATTTTTTTAATCGAGTTCTTTACTTTTTTTGAAAAACTTATTTTATGCAAAAAGTTGTTTTAATTAATTTTTGTTTGTTTTTATATTGACATAGTCTTTTTAAGGGAGAAAGACTGAGCCTCTTCTGAAGTTAAACAACTATCCCTGCCATAAGAACCGAGGGCATAACTTACAACCCCTGCCCCTAATCTCTGGGGTTTGTTTCAACCCCAAAAGCCTTGTTATATGATATTTAGACTATTTTGAATAGAATGGCTATCTCAAAATTTCTGTTAGATACATTTTGGGACAATATGACATGTGTGTAGGGGAGAGAGGGCAGCTGCCCTCTGATCAATTTGACTCTTAAAAATAGCATTATTCCTCTCAATTTCCAACCAAATGACCACATTTTCAAGCATCTACGACAAAACTTTCTATAAGAACGTTATATTCCCAAAGGGCATAACTTACGACCCTTGTCATGAGGGCTATGGGGGAAAGGTTGTCATCCTCAAAGACATAATTTCCAGACCTTTCAACTAAGTTGAAAAAAATGGCTATATCAAAATGTTGGTCGGAAACGATGGTCGCGGGGGGGGGGGGGCTGATTCTCCCTCTGACTACTTTCGACTATTAAAAAGGGCAATAGCCCTCTGAATTCCCAATTGAATGAGTAATTTTTGAAGTTTCTACAACAACACTGGCAAAGACCTAATTTCCAGAACTTTCAACTCCGTTGAACAAAATATCTATGTCAAAATTTTGATTGAATGTGTTTGGGGAAATGATAGGTGTGAGGGGGGCGTTAGTTGCCCTTAAATCACTTTGAACTTTTAAACAGCGCACTAGCGCTTTCAATTTCCAATCGAATGAGCCCTTTTTGAAGTTTCTACGACAGCGCTTTATATAAAACCTTATATGCTCCCAGGGAAGAACTTACAACCCTAGCACTGAGGGCTGTGGGGGAGTATCAGCCTCGAAGACATAATTTCCGGACTTTTTAACTGCGTTGAACAAAATGGCTATCTCAAAATTTTTACTGGATGTATTTGAGGAAATGAGGGTCTTGGGAGGGGTGTTAGTTTTCCTCCAATCACTTTCGACTATTAAAAAGGGCACTAGCCCTTCGAAGGTTTTGAAGTTTCTATTACAACGCTCTAAAAAACCTTATATGCCCCCAGGGCATAACTTACAACCCTTGCCCTGAGGGGTGTGGGGCGGGGGGGGGGGGTTTCATCCTCAAAGACATAATAGCCAGAACTATCAACTACGTTGAAAAAAGGCTATCTAAAAATTTTGATTGGATATGTTTGGGAAAATAGTGGGCGCGAAACGGGGGTTAGCTGCCCTCCAATCGGTTTCGACTAGCCTATTAAAAAGGGCACTTGCCCTTTATATTTCCAATTGAATGAGTGTTTTTTGAAGTTTCTACGACAACATTTTCTATATAAATCCTTATCTTCCCTCACGGCATAACTTACAACCTTAGCCCTGAGTGCTCTGGGGGGAGTATCATCATCAAAGACCTAATTTCCAGAACTTTTATCTACGTTGAACAACATGGTTATCTCAAAATTTTGATTGGATGTGTTTGGGGAGATGGTGAGCGTGAGGGGGGGGGGGGCTAGTTGCCCTCCAATCACTTTTGACTTTTAAAAAGGGCACTACCCCTTTCAATTTCCAATCGAGTGAGTCCTTTTTGAAGTCTCTACAAAAACGCTTTCTATAGAAACCTTATATGCCCCCAGGGCATAGCTTACAACCCTTGCCCTGAGGGGTTTGGGGGGTTTGTCATCCTCAAAATCATAATTTCCAGAGCTTTCAACTACATTGAACAAACTGGCTATCTCTAAATTTTTATTGAATGTGTTTGGGGAAATGGTGGGCATGAGAGTGGGGTTAGTTGCTCTCCATTCACTTCCGACTATTAAAAAGGGCACTAGTCCTTTCAATGTTCAGTCGAATGAGCCTTTTTTGAAGTTTCAAAGACAACGCTTTCTATAAAAACCTTATATGCCTCCAGGGCATAACTTATAATCCTTGCCTTCAGGGCTGTGGGTGGTTGTCATACTTAAAGACCTAATTTCCAGAATTTTTATCTACGTTGAAAAAATGGCTATCTCAAAATTTTTTTTGTATTTGTTTGGGAAAAAGATGGGCTTTAGAGGGGGGTTAATTGCCCTCCAATTACTTTCGACTATTAAAAAGGCTACTAGCCATTTAAATTTCCAATGGAATGAGCCCTTTGAGAAGTTTCTGCGACAAAGCTTTCTATAGAAATCTTATATGCCCCCAGGGCATATTTTACAATTCTTGCCTTGAGGGCTGTCGGGGGTTTGTCTTCCTAAAAGACCTAATTTCCAGAACTTTCAACTACGTTGAACTAAATGGCTATCTCAAAATTTTGATTGGATGTGTTTGGGGAAATGGTGGACGTGAGAGGGGGGTTAGTTGCCCACCAATCGCTTTTGACTATTAAAAAGGGCACTAGCCCTTTCAATTTCCAATTGAATAAGCTCTTTGTGAAGTCTCTACGAAAACGCTTTCTATAGAAACCTTATATGCCCCCAGGGCATAGCTTACAACCCTTGCCCTGAGGGGTTTGGGGGGTTTGTCATCCTCAAAATCATAATTTCCAGAGCTTTCAACTACTTTGAACAAAATGGCTGTCTCAAAATTTTAATTGAATGTGTTTGGGGAAATGGTGGGCATGAGAGGAGGGTTAGTTGCTCTCCATTCACTTTTGACTATTAAAAAGGGCACTAGCCCTTTCAACTTCCAATCAAATGAGGCCTTTTTGAAGTTTCAACGACAACACTTTCTATAAGAACCTTATATTTCCCCAGGGTATAACTTTCAACTCTTGCCCTGAGGGCTGTGGGGGCTTGTCATCCTCAAAGACATAATTTCCAGAACTTTCAACTACATTGAAAAAATGACTATCTAAAAATTTTGATTGTATATGTTTGGGGAAATGGTGGGCGTTAGAAGGAGGTTAGTTGCGCTCCAATTACTTTCGACTATTAAAAAGGCCACTAGCCATTTCAATGTCCAATCCAATGAGCCCTTTGAGAAGTTTCTGCGACAACGCCTTCTATAGAAATCTTATATACCCCCAGGATATATTTTACAATTCTTGCCCTGAGGGATGTGGGGGGTTTGTCATCCTTAAAGACTTAATTTCCAAAACTTTCAACTACGTTGAACTAAATGGCTATCTCAAAATTTTGATTGGATGTATTTGGAGAAAAGGTGGGCGTCAGAGGGGGGTTAGTTGCCCTCCAATTGCTTTTGACTATTAAAAAGGGCACTAGCCCTTTGAATTTCCCATCGAATGAGTCTTTTCTGAAGTTTCTACGACGACACTTTCTATAAAAATCGTAATTTGTGATTCGTAATCATCCTTAAAATCATAATTTCTATCTGGAAATCAACTAAGCTGAACAAAATGGCTAGGCTATCTCAACATTTTGATTTAATGTGTTTGGGGAAATGGGGGGGGGGGGTAAAAGGGGTGTTAGTTGCCTTCCAATCTCTTTTGACTATTAAAAATGGCACTAGCCATTCCAATTTCCAATAGAATGAACCCTCTTCGACGTTTCTACGGCAACTCTTTCGATACGAAGTGCTCTGGTAAGGAAAAATATAATACATTGTGCCAGCATCGTTCTTTACTTTGGCAGCGCGATCGCACTGCCTATGATATGGCTAGTTTTTCAGTTTTCTTTGTCATCTTCAGTTGATTTGGGAAAATTGGCTCCAACTTTGCCCCCCCCCCCTACAGAATTACGTCATTCGTTGGGTTATGGATTTAGAGACCTACTAAGAATGTCGTTGCAAACCATGAGCTGGATGACCTTTATTCTCTTTTTAATCAACATACTTGACCAAATACCTTCCTGGGACATGCTTTAAGAAACGAGTTCATCGCATTTACATAAACATTGAAATAATCTGAAAATTATCGTACAGAAGGGAGAAAAGCATAGTTGAAAAAAAAACAACCAAGCAGGAGTCGAACGCAACGCACTCTATTTCAAAGTGAAACGCTGTACCAACAGAACCACGCCTCTAATAATCTAATTTGATGTATTAGTGCTTTTACCTTAATTGCGTAGCTTAAGGGGGCTTGAGGAGCAACATACGAGAGGTGTTATGCAAATTTCCAGTTACGGGTTTTGGACCATAATTACAACAATGATGAGTTCGTTTTGTACTTCCAAGCTTTTTTGCTTAAGCAATGACATCAAAAGTATTGTTTTTAGTTTTATATTACACTTATGGATAGTAGAGTTGATAAACATCACATAGATACGAGCAATAGCATTTAAATGAGCCATTAAACGTCACTTACAAAGTACTGGTGGCCCACTATCCCCAGCTTTTCCACTTGAGATATGGCAACAAAAGTGCCGTTTTTAGTGCCGTTTTGAACTTGCTGACGGTTGAATTTATAGGAAAGACGAAGAAATTAGCAATATCTTTTATATGAGCTACTAAAAATCTGTCTAGATACCTACAATACCAATATGGTACGCCCAATAACAATATGCCAATACCGATATGCGTCATATCTGTAGTATCCCTGCAGGCACTTCTGCAACGCCCATAGCAGAAGGCATTATCTTCTATATGAGCTACTAAAAATCTGTCTAGATACCTACAATAAAAATACGGTACGTCCAATAACAATATGCGAAAAACGATATGCGTGATATCAGTAGTATCCCCGTAGGCACTTCTGCAACGCCCATAGAGAATGCGTTGCACTTCCGCAACGCATTCCCTTTTACTTCTGCAACGGCTTTTGCGTTGCACTTCTGCAACGCAGAAGGTTCTACAACGCACATAGGGAATTACCATAGAGTTTCTGCAACATGCCCTCCCTTTTCCATTGAATTTCTACAACATGCCCTATGACGTCACGGAATCCTTGTTTCTAGGCGATATCCCCACTCTTGGCAAGAGTTCAAAGGTTAGGTCAGGTGACACACCCCTTTGTTTTTCTATGATAGCCCTGGCAAGATTCCAAGCGCATATCCTATTTCTAGGTGAAATTCCCAGGTGTTTCATTTACTTGGAATGTGGTCCGTATAATAGAAAAGTAGTAATAATAGAGAAATTATCGCCTCACGGCACACAACCCCATTTCAAGCGCATGTTACACCACGCGACACACCCTCGCCTTTACACCTCACCACGCAACACACCCTTCTGGACTCCAATGACGTCATACGACTACCGCGTTTCAAACAGACAGGTCTAATATGCTTGACACAATTTTGCGTAACCCTACCACAGGGACCCATGAAGGAATCCCAGCTTGTAACTCAAACCTTACGTAATGATTGTGCAACAGTGTCACGTAATACTTTTTTCATTAACTTAATGACGGTACACACTTTACGTAATGATTGCATATCCATCACTGCCATATAATACCATTTTAACATTTTTCGCCAAAAACCCTCAAGACATTTTCTTTTTCGGCGTTTTTTTCCTAAGACCCCCAAGCTTTTCCTCCTAACTTAATGGTGGCACACACTTTATGCAAGCTTACGTAATGATTGCCCATCCATCACTGCCAGATAATACTATTTTGAGATTTTTTGCCGAAAAGCCTTTATTTTTTGGTGTTTTATTTTTAGCTCGAAACGCTATTCTTTTTTTTCTACAGTTCATGACCCCGCCAAGACTCGAAAGGTCATTTCCTTTCAATGAAACACGCTCTAACCTAGAGAACTAAGAAGACATTTCCAATATTATGTATCTTGAACCATATCATAAAAATAAACTATTGCACGACACCTGAGATTCCCCATTTCTTGGCAATCGTTAGAACGGCATGGTTACTGCCAAATTTGATACACTCCGGAGGGTATTTGCTTTCAAGATATTAATAAAGGGGAAATGCGTGTTTTACTCGTGCTAGAGACTAACATCTTAAAAACACAGATACTGTAAATGAAAACGAATTAAAAAATCAAACAAACCTAGAAAAAAAACACAACAAAAATAAAAGATGAAAATGCTATATTATCATATACGCAAAAAAGAACCATCTACTGTAGAGAACCAGGGCTTCTAGTCTGTATCCCACCAGAGAATAGGGGAGGGGGTGATATTAGATGCAATTTAAGACATGTTAAGAGCTTCTAAGGAAATACCCCGTTTTCATTAAGATAAATTTATGAATATTATAAAATATCCTAACAAAAGCTTCCAACTCCTGACTCATCTTTAAGCTCTAGAGTGTGTTAATCAATGACAATGCATGTGAAATTGGTAAATTATGGATGATATTAAACATCCCCCCCACCCCCCACGACATTGCTAATCGCTAAATCTCCCCCAAGAAATCTTTCATGCATTTCCTAATAAAAAATATGGTTCCGAATCCCAGGATTCATCCCAAGCAAATCATAATGTCCTACAAAATACTCCATATTACCAGAGCATTTCACCCATGTTACACCGTCCCCTCCCCCTCCCCTGGGTGACCTAAAATTAGTGAGAAATCTCATTTTTTTGCAGTCGCTAGAACAGCCTGTTTACTGCCAAATTTGATACACTCCTGGGGGATTTGCTTTCAATATATTAATCAAGGGAAAATGCGTGTCTTACTTGTCCCAAACAATAAATCTTAAAAACACAGACAATGAATATAAAAACAAATTAACAAGCAATAAAACATAGAAAAAAAACACGACAAAAAATAAAAGATGAAAATGTCATATTGTCATATACGCAAAAAAAGAACCATCTGTTACAGATAACCGGGGTTTCTAGCCTCTACCCCCCTCCCAGAGACTAGGGGGAAGGGGTGATATTAGATGCAATCTAAGACATATTAAGAACTTTTAAGGAAATACCCCTTTTTGATTAAGATAAATTCATGGTTATTTCACAAAATACTAACAATAGCTTCCGGCTCGCACCTAGTAGCCTTCATTTTCAGAGGCATTGATAATATATATAGTTTTTAGGAGTTATTGCATCTTTAATAGGATAAAGAATAACATGCCTAATTTATGGAAAGACGAAGGGAGAGGACTCCAGGGGAGGGGATCTGTTTTCTCCGTCACCAGCTCAACATTGTTTTATTGTTGTATCGATACGCAAAGGGGTAATCTTCAAGTATACATTTATGGTTATCCTGCCTCCCTCCATTAAGGTACCGACGTGTTCGCTGCTTGCCTCCAAGGAAGTATCCGATTCCCCCGAGTGGTTTGCCAGCCCGACACACGCCCAGGGCAAAATTTTTCAGTAAAAATATGAGGGAGGGGATCATAATATACACAAAAAGAACCGTTTATTATAGAAAACCGAGACTTCTAGACTGAAACCCAGGAGGATAAGAAGGGGGAAGTTATATTAGATGCAAACTTATGACATATTAAGAGCTTTTAAGGAAATACTCCTTTTTTATTAAGATAATTTTATGGATATTTCACATTATCCTAACAATAGGTTCCAGCTCCGACCTAGTAGCCCTCATTTTCAGAAGGCACATTGATAATAGATGCAGATTTTAGACGTTATTGCACCTTTAAAATGATAAAGAATAACATGCCAAATTTAAGGAAAGACAAAGGGAGAGGACTCCAAGCGGGGGGGGGGGGGAGGATGTTTTCTCCGTCACCAGCTCAACACTGTTTTGTTTTATATTTCATTGCGCAAAGCGGTAGTTTTTAAGCATACATTTATGCTTATCCTGCCTCCCTCCACTAAGGTACCGACCTGTTTCATGGTCACCTCCGGGGAAGTGTCCAGTCCCCCTGAACGGTTTCTCTTAGCTCAGGGTACATTTTCACTTAAATATCAAAATGCGGTCAAATATCAAAAGGGTGGAAGTTCTATTTCGAGAAATTCTTGTCCTCGCCCACCCCGTGCGCTATGGGGGAGTTTGGGCTACGTCTACTCTTCTTGGGGTACAGAATCCAGCCATCCTAAGCGCAATGGAGAAGTTTAGTCTATGTCTACTCATTCCCGGGATGGAATCGGGGCTTCGGCTAGGCGATAAAAGAGGCTAAAGACGGTGTCGCTCGAGATAATTTAAAGGTAGTAATAATAGGGAAATTATCGTTGAGTTTCTACGGCAACCCTCTATTGTCAGAGCATCCCTCTTTCTAGCGCTCAGCTGGCAAGATTCGTGCACTGGCAAAATTCCAATCATTGATACATTGTTTCTCTGGAAGACCCCCTGGATTTCCCGTGATGAGGCCTAATATGAATGACGCAAGCGTATCTCACAAACAAGACTAAAAGGACCCCAAGGGCCTCCAGCATGCCACATACACATGCGTATTGTCTATTAACAGCAATGTATATCTTAAGCAAAAATCCCTAATGGGAGAGCTTGAAAGATCATCATGCGAGAAGGGCAGATGTCCAAACCGATAAAAAGTATACTTATGGTCCAAAGCGGAATGGTTCTACGACAATGTTTTCACGCTAGCATCAGCTCTCCACATGACACCCCCCCCCCGCTTTGAAAACAGAGAATCCCCCTTTTTTTCTTTACTAGTGCTTGATACTCAAAGCATTTCATCTCACAGTACCAAACTATAACTACTCCAAGACACCCCTCTGTCATCACCCCATCTCCCCGAAATAAGCTTTTCAAACATTTCTCCTTAAAAATTTTCTTTCAACTCATTCATTTGTGTTTTTCGTAAGCAATTCGTGCCACAGTACAGCACTATAACTACTCTAAGACACCCATCTGTCATCATTTCATCTCCCAACAAAACACTTTTCAGACATTTCTTACTAAAAATTTTATTTCAACCCACTCATTCAGGTTTTCGTGAACAATTCGACCCACAGTACAGTACTATAACTACTCTAAAACATCCCTGTGTCATCGCGCCATCTCCCCCACAAAACATTTTCAGACATTATTCGTTAAAAATTTTATTTCAACTCATTCATTGGGGTTTTTCGCAAGCAATTCATGCCACAGTACAGCACAATAGCTACTCTAAGACACCCCGCTGCCATCATCCCATCCCCCCCCCCAAAAAAAACATTTTGTCAGCTATTTTTGTTAAGAATTTTATTTCAACCCACTCATTGGGGTTTTTGCGAGCAATTCGGGCCACAGTACAGCACTATTACTACTCTAAGACATCCCTCTGTCATCGCCCCATCTCCCCCACAAAAAATTTTTCAGACATTTCTCGTTAAAATTTTTATTTCAACTCATTCATTCTGGTTTTTCTCAAGCAGTTCGTTCCACAGTAGAGCACTATAACTACTCTAAGACACCCAGCTGCCCTCATCCCATCCCCCCAAAATATTTTTCAGACATTTTTTGTTAAAAATTTTATTTCAAGTCATTCATTAGCGTTTTTGCGAGCAATTTGGCCCAGAGTACAGCACTATCACTACTCTAAGACACCCCTATGTCATCGCCCCATCTCCCCACAACACATTTTTCAGACACTTTTATTTGTTAAAAATGTTTATTTCAACTCATTCATTCGGGTTTTTTCACAAGAAATTCGTGCCACAGTACAGCACTATAACTACTCTAAGACACCCCACTACTATCCCCCCAAAATCATTTTTTCAGAAACTTTTTGTTAAAATTTTTGTTTCAACTCATTCATTTGGTTTTCCACAAACAACTCACACCACATTACGACTCTATAACTACTCTCTAGCCCCATGGCAGCACCGTCATCATCATTGTAAGCGTCTTCAAAAACACACAAACACATACAAAAACAAACAAAGACACAGACAAACACAGACATGCACACAAATGCAGACATGCAATCACAAACACAAACACACACTCTCTCTATCTCACTCTCACACTCTAACACTGACACTCTATCAAATGCTCTCTATCGTTATCACTGACACACACTGACTCTCTAACAGAAACACACACAAACACAAACACATACACACACAAACACAAAGACACACACACAAAAACAGACACACAAACACATACAAATAAACAAAAACACACAAAAAAACACACAAACAAATACAAACACAAATAGACACAAACAAAAACACATAAACACACACACACACACACACACACACACACACACACACACACACACACACACACACACACACACACACACACACACACACACACACACACACACACACACACACACACACACACACACACACACACACACACACACACACACACACACACACACACACACACACACACACACACACACACACACACACACACACACACACACACACACACACACACACACACACACACACACACACACACACACACACACACACACACACACACACACACACACACACACACACACACACACACACACACACACACACACACACACACACACACACACACACACACACACACACACACACACACACACACACACACACACACACACACACACACACACACACACACACACACACACACACACACACACACACACACACACACACACACACACACACACACACACACACACACACACACACACACACACACACACACACACACACACACACACACACACACACACACACACACACACACACACACACACACACACACACACACACACACACACACACACACACACACACACACACACACACACACACACACACACACACACACACACACACACACACACACACACACACACACACACACACACACACACACACACACACACACACACACACACACACACACACACACACACACACACACACACACACACACACACACACACACACACACACACACACACACACACACACACACACACACACACACACACACACACACACACACACACACACACACACACACAAAAACACACACAAAAAAACACACACACACACACACACACAAAAACACACACACACACACACACAAACACAAAAACACATAAAAACACACACACACGCAACCGTACACACAACCACACAAACACACACCCAAACCCCCCAACCAACAACCCCAGACCACCCACCAACACCCCAAAACACCCCCCCAACCCCCCCCCCCCCCCAAACCCACACCCACCCCCCCCCCCACACACACCCCCACACCCACACACACACAGTCACACTCACACTCACACCAACAAACTCAGTCTCACTCACTGAGCCAAACACAGAGTTAGAGACACACATAGACATATACACACACACACACACACACACACACACACACACACACACACACACACACACACACACACACACACACACACACACACACACACACACACACACACACACACACACACACACACACACACACACACACACACACACACACACACACACACACACACACACACACACACACACACACACACACACACACACACACACACACACACACACACACACACACACACACACACACACACACACACACACACACACACACACACACACACACACACACACACACACACACACACACACACACACACACACACACACACATACACACACACACACACACACACACTTACATAGAATTTTGTACAAAAAGAAATTTCTGAAAAATGTTTTGTGGGGAAAAGGGGTGATGACAGAGGGGTGTCTTAGAGGGGGACCATAAGTATACTTTTTATCGGTTTGGACATCTGCCCTTCTCGCATGATGATTTTTCAAGCTCTCCCATTAGGTATTTTTTATTACGATATACATCGCTGTTAATACACAATTTGCATGTGTATGTGGCATGCTGGAGGTCTATTGGGTCCTTTTAGTCTTTTTTTTGGGTACGCTGGCGTCATTCATATTAGACCTCATCACGGAAAATACTGGGGGTTTTCCAGAAATACAATGTATCAATGATTGGAATTTTGCCAGGACACGAATCTTGCTAGCTGAGTGCTGGAAATAGGGATACTCTGACGTTCGAGGATTGCCGTAGAAACTCAACGATAATTTCCCTATTATTACAACCTTTAAATTATCTCGAGCGAGACCGTTTTTAGCCTCTTTTATCGCCTAGCCGAAGCCCGGATTCCGTCGCAAGAAAGAGTAGACATAGACCAAACTCCCCCTTTCCTGCATAGGATGGCTGGATTCTGTCCCCCAAAAAGAGTAGACATAGACCAAACTCCCCCATCGCGCACGGGGCGGGCGGGACCAAGAATTTCTCGAAATAGAATTTCCAGCCTTTGTGCATTTTGATATTTTGGTGAAAATGTACCCTGAGCTAAGAGAAACCGTTCAGGGGGACTGGACACTTCCCCGGAGGTGACAATGGAACAAGTCGGTACCTTAGTGGAGGAAGGCAGGATAAGCATAAATGTACGCTTGAAAATTACTGGTTTGCGTAACGATAAAAATAAAACAGTGTTAAGCTGGTGAAGGAGAAAATAGTGTTCTCTCCTTGGAGTCCTCTCCCTTCGTCTTTCCTCAAATTAGGCATGGTATTCTTTATCCTTTTAAAGCTAAAATAACGCCTAAAAACTACATCTATTATCAATGCACCCTCTGAAAATGAAGGCCACTAGGTGGGAGCTGGAACTTATTGTTGGGATAATGTGAAATATCCATGAATTTATCTTAATGAAAAAGGGGTATTTCCTTGAAAGCTCTTAATATGTCTTAAATTTGTATCTAATATCACTTCCCCTTCTTATCCTCCTGGGTTTCAGGCTAGAAGTCTCTGTTTTCTATAATACACGGTTCTTTTTGTGTATATTATGATACCCTCCCTCATATTTTTGCTGACAAATTTTGCCCTAGAGGTGTTTCGGGCTGGGACGAACCGCTCGGGGAGAATTGGACACTTCCTCTGAGGCAAGCAGCGAGCAGGTCGGTACCTAAATGGAGGGAAGCAGGATAACCATAAATGTTCGCTTTAAAATTACCGCTTTGCGTAACGATAAAAAAATAAAACAGTGTTGAACTGGTGACGGAGAAACCGGTTCCCCTCCCTTGGAGTTCTCTCCCTTTGTCTTTCCTTAAATTAGGCATGTTATTCTTTATCCTTTTAAAGCTTCAATAACACCTAAAAACTACATCTATTTTCAATACATCCTCTGAAAATGAAGGCTACTAGGTGCGAGTTGGAAGCTATTGTTGGAATATTGTGAAATTACCATGAACATATCTTAATGAAAAAGGGGTATTTATTTAAAAGCTCTTAATATGTCTTAAATTGTATCTAATATGGCTCCCCCTCCCATATCCCCCCCACCCGGGGTTGCAGGCTAGAAGCCCCGGTTTTCTTTAATAGATGGTTCTTTTTTTGCGTATATGATGATATGACATTTCATCTTTTATTTTTTGTCGTGTTTTTTTTCTATGTTCTATAGCTTGTTAGTTTGTTTTCATTTTCATTGTCTGTGTTTTGAAGATTTATTTTTTGGGACGAATAAGACACGCATTTCCCCTTTATTAATATTATGACAGCAAATGCCCCCCAGAGTGTATTAAATTTGGCAGTAAACAGGCTTATCTAGCGACTGCCAAAAAATGGGAAATCTCGCTAATATTAGGTCACCCAGGGTATGGAGGAGATGTGTGGTGTCACATGGGTGGAATGTTCTGGTAGTACGGAGTATTTTGTGGGACATGATGATTGGCTTGGATTGAATCATGGGATTCAGAACCATAATTTTTATTAGGAAATGCCTGAAAGATTTCTTGGGGTAAATGTAGCGATTTCATGGAGGGTGGGGGGGGTGTGTATAATATTATTCATAATTTACCAATGCCGTATGCATTTTATTTGATTAATATAGTCTAGAGCTTAAAGAAAAGTCAGGAGATGGAACTTATTGTTAGGATATTTTTTTATTTATAAGTTTATCTTAATGAAAAGGGGTATTTCCTTAAAAGCTCTTAACATGTCTTAAATTGCATCTAATATCACCCCCTCCCTGGTCTCTCGGAGATTGCAGACTAGAAGCCCCGGTTTTCTATAATAAATGGTTCTTTTTTGCGTATTTGATAATATGACATTTCAATCTTTTATTTTTTTTCGTGTTTTATTTTCTATGTTTGATTGCTTTTTCAATTTGTTTTCTTTTACAGTATCTGTGTTTTTAAGATGTTAGTCTCTAGCACGAGTAAGACAGGCATTTCCCATTTATTAGTATCATGAAAGCAAATACCCCCCGGAGTGTATCAAGTTTGGAAATAAGCATGCCGTTCTAACGATTGCCAATAAATGGGGAATCTCAGATATCGTGCAATAGTTTATTTTTAGAATATGGTTCAAGATACATAATAGTGGAAATGTCTTCTTAGTTCTCTAGGTTACAGCGTGTCCCTTTGGAAGTGAATGACCTTTTGAGTCCTGGCGGGGTCAAGAACTCTAGAAAAAAAATGAATGGTGTTTCGAGCAAAAATGAAACGCCGAAAAAGAAAGGCTTTTCGGTGAAAAAATCTCAAAATGGTATTATATGGCAGTGATGGATGCGCAATCATTATGTAAAGTGTGTACCATCATTAAGTTAATAAAAAAAGTATTTCGTGACAGTGTTGCACAATCATTACATAAGGTTTGAGTTACAAGCTGGGATTCTCCCATGGGTCCCTGTGGTAGGGTTACACAAAATTGTGTCAAGCATATTAGACCTGTCTGTTTGAAAAGGGGTAAGTCGTATGACGTCATTGGAGTCCAGAAGGGTGTTTCATGGATTCTTGCCAAGTGTGTTCCTTTTAATAGAACAGGTGACCGCATTGCGTAGGTGCGAAGGTTTGGTAGCCCCACTTATCTGACCCTTTAAAGGCGAGGGTGTGTCGCGTGGTGTAACATGCGTTTGAAACGGGTGTGTGTCATGGAGTTTTGCCAAGTGTGTTCCATTTAATGGAACAGGTGACCGCATTGCGTAGGTGCGAAGGGTTGGTAGCCCCACTTATCTGACCCTTTAAGGGCGAGGGTGTGTCGCGTGGTGTAATATGCGTTTGAAACGGGGTTGTGTACCGTGATGTCGTAATTTCCCTATTATTGCTACTTTTCTATTATACGGACCGCATTTCAAGTAAATGTAACACCTAGGAATTTCACCTAGAAGAAGGATATGTGCTTGGAATCTTGCCAGGGCTGTCATAGAAAAAAAATGGGGCGTGTCACCTGACCTAACCTTTAAACTCTTGCCAAGGGCGGGAATGTCGCCTAGAAACAGGGATGCCGTGACGTCAGAGGGCATGTTGTAGAAATTCAATGGAAAAGGGAAGACATGTTGCAGAAACTCTATGGTAATTCCCTATGGACGTTGTAGAACCTTCTGCTATGGGCGTTGCAGAAGTGCCTACGGGGATACTACTGATATCAGTACGTCCGATACCGATACACTGTTCAGCCATTTCGAATGAGCTATTATACATCTCTCTATGATGTTCTGGTCACCCCCTAGCCTTGCTAGGAAAAAAAGAATGACTTTTTTTCCATGCGAAAAAGTCATTTTCCTTGTCATTAAAGGAGGGGGGATGTATTTTCCAACAAATAGGCTTTGAACTATGCTGATTAAAGTGGTAGACTTTTCATTTTGATCAGATAACATTTCCGAGGGGTTTCAGACTATTTTTTCGAAACCGCCATAAAATTCTTTTTGCAATAAACTTTTACTTTTAAGACGAACAGAAATAATAGTTACAGTTCCTAAAACAGTGTCAGGTGGCAATTTGTTTCACCAGATAGTTTTTTTCTAGTTCCAAACGCTGAAAAAAAATAAGGAAAAATCACTTTTTTGCTTGATAATGTTAATTTAGGCATTTAACTGAAAAATAAGCTTGCTGAAGTTTGGTAATGACTAAACTTATTGATTTTAGTCATATAAAATAGTCTTTTATCTTCAGGACTTTTCAGCTCCTACACATGTTTTGTTGAGTCGTTTTTGTTTTCAGTGTAAACACTGGTTTTCAGAAGTCTACAAATATTGGGAAATATCAAAAATAAGTTTATTTGAACCAGTTTTGCAAATACATTTTTATATTTTGCAAAAACTGCATAGCACTCATCTTCGATCGTTCTAAGTTTTAAATTCACTTTTTACTTCCATCAGAAAAACCTTATTTGTTTTCAATTAAATATTAGTCAAGTCAATAATAACTTATAGGCTTTGACTATGCAGATGACCTTAGTCAAATATAGACTGAAAAATATTTTACTTTAAAAATATTTCCTATATTTTTGTAAAAATTTTGAGTTTGTCAAGTTTGCCTCAAGAAAAACTAAGCGCACATTCGTTTAGTATTGTGCTGGCTAAAATATTTTGTTTGTGGTCCATATTTTTAGAGAGAATCCTACTGAACCTAAGATGTCAAGAGTGGTTTAAGTGCTTTGTCGCTAAATAAGGTAAAATAGGTAACAAGGTAAATAAGGTAAATAATAATCGAATTTCGTCAAATAGAATTTGTTGCAGTGAAATTTTAACAGAGCTAACAGCTTATTATTACCCCATCGATTATAAACAACAAATTTAAGACTAAAAAAAGACAATTGTTGCAATAAACTTCTACTATAGCTATCATACGGACAGTTCAAGTAATTAAATACACCGTGTTGAATTTTGGCTTTAGTGTAATACGACTTCCCTTCACATTTTCTATTCTTATTCAGCCAAAATCTTAGAAGAGCACGATGAGGCCCACTCTTATTTGCTGTAAATTCTGTTCTTCTGAATTTTGACTTGAACGTTAATTCTAGCTTATTTTCGTCTTAATCAATTCATAAATAATTGTATTTATTATTTTGATGTGATATGATGCTTGATATAGTTGTTCATTATTGATTTTTATTCGTGATAAGTTTGAATTAGTATATGACCTTATTTTGCTCTTTTTATGGTTTGATATGGCTCCTTGCTGTTCTTTGATATATATTTTCAGTAAAAAGTTTTTTTTTTAAATTAACTAAAGTTAAATCAAATGAAAACCCAACTTGAAAATGCACGACAGAGAGGCGTGGACGTGGATTAAGTGGGAATGATGGCTCGAGCTTTTTATTCCAAGAAAGCATCTGCTATGTCTCTCTCGGTAGCTGTTTTATGCTGTGTCATGTTCTTACAGATTGTTCAGATAGCAACAAATGATATATATTTTAATCTGTCAAAAGATGCATAGAGGAAAGATTAGATAAGAAAAAGGAAACTTCGTTCTTTTCAAAATTCATGTTTAGAAACCAATCCTTGCTTGATATCCAGCAAACATTTGCATATCGAAAAGATATCAGACGTCAATAATACATCTTCGTCAGAAAAGTTCCTTACTTAGCAGCTTCCAGAAGGCTTTTACTGACGAGTGGATTCGATGTTTGACTACTGGCAATTATGCTGTAATCATTTACTTTTCTTGGGTAGAAACAGAGCAGAAAGTCAAAATAAGCTTAGAAGATAAGAAGCAAGCCGCTTTGATGCTACCTCTAATAATATTATTTGAAAAAAAACTACGTTTTCTAAAGAGTTAAAGAGGCTGAGTCACAATTTCGAACCTTAAAACGTACAGGGATTAAAAGGTACAGTTGGGGGGCTGCCACCCCCCAAACCCCCCGCTTTCGCAGCCTTTAAATAAAAAAAAAAATTTTAAACTGAAAGTAAGGAGCGACATTAAAACTTAAAACGAACAGAAATTATTCCGTATATGAAAGGGGCTGTGCCCTCCTCAACGCCTCGCTCTATACGCTAAAGTTTTTATTGTTAAAAAAAAAGAGTTGTGAGAAAGTCAAACTGAGTTGTGAGAAGAGTTGTGAGAAAGTTGCCCTTTTAAGAGTCAAAAGCGATTGGAGGGCAATATTATTCTGTACAATATTATACTAATCACTTTAAGGTACTAATTATTTAAAATAATATTTTTTTCTAACGGATCTAAAGAACAAAGTAGAAATTTAAAACGAATAATGGCTTTAGAAATTACGCAAGATATATATGTAAAACTAGTTCAAATAAACTGACTCGTTATATATATCCCAATATTTGTACTACTGAAAATTGAGCTTACCTCGTTCTTTTTAATTATACCTGCTGGATAATTGCATATTAAAAGCAGGGACGAACCAAAGGGAGGGCCATGAGGACAGCCACTCCTCCACGTTCAGAGATTCTTCTGAATTTATGGGTGCTTCTTACTCAAATTCTTATTAAATAAAAAATGGTTTTGTCGACCCCTCCGAAAGAAATCCTCCATACACGCCTGACTAAAAATCATTGATATCATATCTATAGTCTCACAGCCAGTGGTAGACTATAGAGACCTTAACAAATTATTTTCATTTATTTACTGTAGGCTACTAATGACATTTTCTGCTCCTAGGTGAAGATTCTGTTTTTGGGGGATCGGTTTGGTGTTTTCAGTAAAACACTAGTTTCTCGATTTCTTTAAATATTAGAAAGTATTACGAGTCAGTTTTTTTTAGCCAGCTTTGTAGATATGTCTTGCATAGTCTAAATATCTCTGTTTTAAGTTTTCATTCTGCTCTTTACTTCTATACAAAATTATAAGAAAATAATTTTTGCCAGTTTTAATTTATTCTGGATATTCCCAATAACCTCTACAAAAAAAGGCGATGAAACTAAAGAAGTCAACAAAAGGTTTTGAGAAGTAAGGTAATTAAATTTAGATGTTACTTCCCACCTCCTTAAAATTTCCCAAGAAATATGTGCAACTTTGTCAAATAGATGAGTCCAAGGGAAATGCTGTCGCCAGAATCGTTGATAATTTGTACTTAAGGATTTCAATTATTTTATATATATATCATTTTAAATAGAAAATATAAATCACTGAACGAATATTTTCATAAGCCTTTTTTTTAGAACAAACTTTTAGTTTTCGCTTTCTAAGGGGGCTGGAATAAGGAGTATACAATAGAGGGGATTGTCAACCTCCATTCAAGGTTTTCAACCATGGAGATTACATTACTGAGGTCCTGACCGTTGGTAAAATAAGGAGACCCATCAGCTCTATTCATGGATAAAGGTGCGTTTCCTTTTGTTCATGGTGGTGCAGGTAAGCCTCCAGTGTAGGGTATTTATGTTTCCAGTGTTTCACTTTCATTTTGATTTAATGATTAAAAATCCCCAAAATTTTGTTTTTGCAGTACACTTTTACCATTAACTTAAACGTGTATAATAAACATCACTCCTGAATCACTTTTAAATTAGATTTTTTTTTTTTCACTATAAGATTGTTTTCTTCAAACTATATTTTTAACCTTTCGACTACTATGGGCTGGGGCTCCCTCTTTACAAGGTTTCAGCTGTTGTTGCAACCATGATGTGGTATATCATACAAGGATAGGATTTTCACTAAATATTTTCTGTCAGATGAATGAAAGGCCTTTTTATAACTTATAAAATTGATGACTAAATGTCTGATGATTCCTGGCACTAATCCAAGATTGAAAACTTGGTCGATGCATCCTCTCCACTTTCTTATTACCACAATGTTCTTTTCTTAAAACTTCATCTTCAGCATCTCTTAATCTAATTAGGATCATTTTGCTAAGTAATTTGCATCCTAAAGAAATCAAGATGAGTATTTCTGTAATTGCCACACTCGCTCTTTCACCCCTTTTATATGGGGCTTTAATTAAACTTTCTTAATATTACCATGTAACTCCCCTTCTTCAAAAATCGTATTATTATTTTTCAGTAACTTATGTTGTACTTCAACGCTATCATATTTCAAAAACTACCCTATTACCACGCTTTCAGCAATTGAAGCTATGTTACTTTTTAAAAGAAAAACAATGGGTCCCATAAGTGTAGGTCAGGGACTAATAACTTCACTAAGTCCACAAAAAGTAGGTAAGATGGTTTAGAACTGGACACCGGGAACTGTCTGGGACCTCCAGTTGAGTGGATCCCTTTCAAAGCCTGTGCCCATCTTGGTCACTACATGATTTTCGACAATTGGCAATGCTCTTTTTATAAACATTACTCGACGTCCTATGCAAGCAATCTCAATGCTATTACCTTATACTCATTATAAATTAATGCCTTTAAATATATAATCTACAATGGTTAGAAAGCCCATAGTAACTGACAAAGCAAGGAATAGATAATTCGGGCTAAAAAGTCCAACCGAAACACACAAAACCTAGAAATTTTATCAATCTACCAGAATGCAGAACAATAATGTCTTTTATCTTGCCAAAATTTTCTCGAGGGGAGCCACTCTTCGTAATCACCTTGCAGTGCTATTTATAGTCTGGGTTCTGGTTTGACTAACCCGGAAGAGGCTCATTCAAACGCCATTATTAGCTGAAGAAACCTGGGATTTCCACATGGGGATTAAATCGGAGGTTGGAGCTTATGACAGAGTGAGGACCCCAAATCACCTCACAAAGATAGATAAGAATCATAATTTCATCCCACAAGATTCATATTGAGCACATTAAGCTTTGTTTTATTTTTAACAGACACCAGGCTAGGCAAAAACATCGCTTTTGTCAATAACGCTTGCTGACTCAAATTGCTTTCTTAATAGGTTCTGTAGGTTTAGAACTAAGAAAGTATCAACTTTATTCCTACTTGGAAGATAAGCATGGATACGGACAAATTGAAAATTGCACGAGAACAAGGAAATAAGAAGTAAGCTGAATGCATGCTTTGACTATCCATGTACAAAACTTAAACCGCAGTAGATCTCTAAAATACGTCTAGATACATCACAATAAATACTTCAAAGTTCGTCTTTGTAATGCATCATCAATGCAAATTTCTTTCATAACAACTCCTTGAGGCTTTAAAATCCAGCAGTACAAGCTTGCCTGGCCTTTCTTTGACCAAAAATTTCAAATATATAGACATCAGACAGTTCGTGGTAACGAACTGTAAGTAAGGAGCGACCCGGCTCAATAGTAAGCGAAACTCTAAAAAACGGAATTTTGATACCAATAGACAATCAAAAGAATCAGATTTGTTTGCTGATTTCAAATATATAAGTTTCATGAGGTTAGTCTTACCCATCAAAGGTTAAGTGCCTGAGAAAATTTGCCTTATTTCATCAAAATTTTGAGATAGCCATTTTGTTCAACATAGTTGAAAATCTAATAAATATGTCTTTGAGGATGACTTAATTCCTCACAGTTCCCGGGGGAAGGGCTGCGAGTTATAAACTTTGCCCATTGTTTACATGAATTATTGGTTATTGGGAAGTATACAGGTGTTTTCAGGAAGAATTTTTTTCTAGTGGGGGGGGGGGGTTGTCGGGGTCGGAGTAGGAGGTTACGGGGGAGGATCTTTCCATGGAGGATATTTCCTTTGGGTTAGGGACATTTCTATGAAGGGGGCGCCGGATTTCCCAGCATTATTGAAAAACGATCAGGAATTAAATAAAAAAAAGCTTTTTTTCAGCTGGAAGTAAGGAGCAACATTAAAACTGAAAACGAACAGAAATTATTATGTATATGAGGGAGTTCGCCTCCTATTTAATACCTCGCTCTTTGCGCTAAAGCTTTTTTTAGTACTTTCAAAAGAGCTATCTGTTCTAATTAACCGGTCTTTGTGATTCAGGGGTTTGTGATTCGAACAAAATTTGAACTTTAGCGTAAAGAGCAAGGTATTGACAAGGGGTGAACTCTCTAAAATACCTAATAAAAACATAAGAATATAGAAGTTCGTTACGTTAGTTAATTCGTAAGTTACGTCAGAAGAAAATTTTGAGAAAGACATTTAGCCAAAAAACAAGAAAATTGACATGCAAATTTTGTTTTAATTATTCATGTACGGTGAGCCAAAATCAAACCTTCATTAATTCAAAAACGTTCAGAAATTAAATAAAAAAAAACAAGTTTTTTTTAACTGAAAGTAAGGAGCGACATTAAAACGAACAGAAATTATTCCGTATATGAAAGGGTCTGTCCCCTCCTCAACGCCTCGCTCTTTACGCTAAAGTTTGACTCTGTCTCACGACTTTATTTTCTAAAAGAATAGATTCACACATTGCAGGCAAAAAAAAAAAAAAAAAGAATGCTACAAATGTCAATAGTCCGTCTGCTATTTCTCTTGTCTTGTGGTAGAAATTTGTCAAAAAGTCATGGAATATAAGAAAGAAGTTTCTTCGATATTTTCAAACTAAGTCTCGGAAACCAAGCTCTGTATGTGCCATGCCCTAAAATATATCCAATAATAAGCAATAAAAAATGACCGAGCACTAAAATATGCCATGGTAATTAAACATGTTGGCTCTACTGGTCATGCTTTCTCATTCCAAAATTCTTTCAAAACTACTTCTAAGAATTCTGAGCCAAGGAAGCATCTGCTATTCTCTAACTTGGCAATAAAACTATATTCCTAGACTCTTTTGGATAGAGATAAATCTTATAAATTAAGATCTGTCAAAAGTCTTGACAGATCTGGAGAACAAGAAAAAAGAAGCAAACCGCTTTCGTTCTTATGTGACCCATGTTCGAAATGAAGCCATGCTTGATTTTCAACAGATGTTAGGCTAATTAAAACATAGCATTTTTTACCTATTTAATACCTCGCTCTTTGCGCTAAAGCTTTTTTTAGTACTTTCAAAAGAGCTATCTGTTCTAATTAACCGGTCTTTGTGATTCAGGGGTTTGTGATTCGAACAAAATTTGAACTTTAGCGTAAAGAGCAAGGTATTGACAAGGGGTGAACTCTCTAAAATACCTAATAAAAACATAAGAATATAGAAGTTCGTTACGTTAGTTAATTCGTAAGTTACGTCAGAACAAAATTTCGAGAAAGACATTTAGCCAAAAAACAAGAAAATTGACATGCAAATTTTGTTTTAATCATTCATGTGCGGTGAACCAAAATCAAAGCTGCGTTAATTCAAAAACGTTAAGAAATTAAATAAAAAAAAACAAGTTTTTTTTAACTGAAAGTAAGGAGCGACATTAAAACGAATAGAAATTATTTCGTATATGAAAGGGGCTGTCCCCTCCTCAACGCCTCGCTCTTTACGCTAAATTTTGACTCTGTCTCACGACTTTATTTTCTAAAATAATAGATTCACACATTGCAGGCAAAAAAAAAAAAAAAAAAAGAATGCTACAAATGTCAATAGTCCGTCTGCTATTTCTCTTGTCTTGTGGTAGAAATTTGTCAAAAAGTCATGGAATATAAGAAATAAGTTTCTTCGATATTTTCAAACTAAGTCTCGGAAACCAAGCTCTGTATGTGCCATGCCCTAAAATATATCCAATAATAAGCAATAAAAAATGACCGAGCACTAAAATATGCCATGGTAATTAAACATGTTGGCTCTACTGGTCATGCTTTCTCATTCCAAAATTCTTTCAAAACTACTTCTAAGAATTCTGAGCCAAGGAAGCATCTGCTATTCTCTAACTTGGCAATAAAACTATATTCCTAGACTCTTTTGGATAGAGATAAATCTTATAAATTAAGATCTGTCAAAAGTCTTGACAGATCTGGAGAACAAGAAAAAAGAAGCAAACCGCTTTCGTTCTTATGTGACCCATGTTCGAAATGAAGCCATGCTTGATTTTCAACAGATGTTAGGCTAATTAAAACATAGCTGTCTCGTTAAACTGTCCTCATCCAAAATTCTTACTTAACATCTTCCAGAACTGTTAAAACCAAGAACACATCTGCTATTTTTTATTTGGTAGCAGCGCCTTGTTCATTGACTTTCCTTGGATAGAAACAAGCGAGATACATTTTAATACATCCGAAGACCCATGGGAATAAGGGAAATAAAAAGAAAGGCCCTATCACGCTCTCGTGTGTTATGCTCAAAACCGGGCATTGCTTGATTCCTAATATTTCTAACAGATGCATGGGTTATTAGAAATCCTTTGCTTGATAATAACGCGTTTTCCTTCAAAATTTCTTCCTTGAGACTTTTCCTTCAAAGCCTTTTCCTTAACTGCTTTCAAAGGATTTAAAGCCAAGAAAACATTTATTAATGTCACACCAATCAGTGATTACAGATTTTTCGGCTTTCTCCTGGGAAAAAATTACAAGTAAACGAAAATGTGCCAAAAAGTTTTCTGGGAATGGGGGAAGTAAGACTTCTTGTTTCAAAGTTATCTAAGGGGTGCAAAAACTTCAATCCAATGGTTATAGTTTTATAAAAGAAATCAAGACGGACTAAAAAAGTAATTCATATAATAATTCACACTTAAAATTAAAACAAATTACAATGAATGCATCGAACCCCGAAACGGAATAAAATTTAAAATGAATAATCACACCAGACAGAAAGGTAACAAATTATACTACAATGGATGAATAGATGAATCATAAACAAACAGAAACTAAACTATATAAGCAAATCAACCTTAAAACGAATACAAATTACTGCAAACACTGTTCTAATGACAGAAGAGAAACTAATGAAATGATATTTATTTTATAGTAGATCACAAACGATATTCTGGTCATCAGAAGGCCTAGGAGGAACCCTACTCCTATTTTCGGATAGTAACCTACTATAGTAACCTACTATACTTTTACTATAGTATAGTAAAATATACTACTATTACTATAGTAACCTACTATAGTAACCTAGGATAGTAACCTACTCCTATTTGCGGTAACTTCTGTTCGTTTTTAGTAGCAAAAGTTTTTTAATAATATTTACTGAAAATTTGGCTGGATATTAATTTATATGAATTGATAGTCTGTATAATTTCGGTCAGAACTAAAGTTATCCTGAGCCCATCTTGTAGATACCTTGAATCTATTGTATCTTTGTTAACTAAAGTAATAAAAAAATCTTTTCATTTCTTGTTTTCTTGTTATTGCTTATTTCTCCTAATGAATGGAAGTAAGGATCATTTAGAAAAAAGAGGGTTGTTCTGTTGGCAAATAATAAAAAATAAAATCTAAGTCACGAATCAATACAACCATATTTTTCTTTGAAATTTATTTTACATGGTACCCTGTCAATATGATGCGAAATTTTCAAGCAGATTGTCAAAGAAAATTTGGATTTAAAAAATTTGGAAATCCCAAAGAAAATTTGGAAAATTTGGCTACGGGTCTATGCAACAAAATTTTCCTTCCAAATTTTGTACTCCAGTCTAAGTTCCCAAAAGATTCTACGCTGATAAGAGAAAAATTTTGGTAATTTATTTATTTATTTTTTTTGGGAGGGAGGGGTCACAAATCAGTAGAAAACTCCATTTTTCCCCCTGTTAAGGTAATTTCGTCTATTGAGTTGCAAGTCTTAAAAATATGTTGAAATATATAAAAATATGTTAATACAGTTACGAGGAAAAACTTGCGGGACTGAAAAAAAGGTGGATCTCTGGCTCAAAATGGAAGCTGATTGACGAGTGCAAGGTACTCAAGCCGTCTTTATTATCCATTGGCAGACGGCGCGGTCAAGCGCGCTCACAGCTTCTATACAACGAGAATTACAAAATCAGAAAAAATTAGTGAGTGTGATTATAACTCTATATGAAGAGACTGAGAGTTATGAAGAATGGCATAACCAGGTTTTTCAAGGTCCTATCTCGTGTCCTACAGGGATCCATACTTTCTGCACTCTTTTTATTTAAATGGACTACAAACCGAGACTCAGTTATGGATATGATGCAAAAGTATGCCTCACCGATGATTTAGACTTGCTTTAAAAATCAACGATTTGTTATGGTGCGAAGCCACGATATTCCCTCTCCAAAAAAGGGTTCCAAAGCAGTTTACAAAAAACTACTGATCTTTCAGTCTTACCTGTCATGTCACTAAAATACTGACAAGAGTAAGTCTTGGGAGCATCCAAGCAATATACTCAGCAGTCATCTCAGAATACGAAGCAGTTTTCCAACCAAATAAATCTATAGTTTATCATTTCCACAGTCTGTGAAATCAAGGAATAATATTTTAAACTCTACCACAGTACCTTCCATCTCTTCACAGAATACAAAGAGGCACTCGACCTCATATGGAGAGAAGGTATGTGGCACATTCTCCTTCACTTTGGCATCCCAGCGATCATGGTATCTTTAGTCAAAGGCAAATACATAAAGATCTGAAGTCATGTTACCCTATTCGGAGACGACCTGTTTTCCACTTGGCCCCAGACTGATAGCCGAAAAGCTCAATTTTTGGCATCTGTCACTTTTCATCCCCAAAATGCAGTCTGCCTTCTTAACTGCTCTTTCTTCATGGCCTTAGAAAAGAGGAAAGAACCACATGTTTCACACAGCTTATTATTTGATAATAATCTGTGTGAAACAAGACGTAAAATAAGACCTGAAATTATACTTTGACAATTCCCATAGTAAACATTTAATGTATCTTTCAAATTAATAAAATTTAATCAAGGTCTTTTGAAGCGCCAACAACGATGAGCCACTAGTTAAATGTATTAGTTACATGTTAAGTTAAATGTATTAATTAGTTAAGAAAAATAAGTTAATTCCTTAATGTAAAATTTAAATGTATTAACTTGGCTTTTAGTATTCTAATCTTAGTTCGCAGACATATTTTTCTAATTCAAAATACGTTTCTGAATAGCTTCCAGAGATTTCAAGACCAAGAAATGAACTTCTATTCTCTGACTTTGCAGACAAATCAGTCGTGGGTAAAGACAAATTCGATTCATTGGAATGTATCGAAAGTATCATGGTAACAAGGGTGACGATAAAATGAGCCACATTCATGCATTCACTATGCATCCACAGAAATCTAGCCGTACTCAATCTTTAAAATTTAAGTATTTACTAAAAATATAGCTTATCTCAATAGCATCTTCCTCGAGAAAATTTTTGTTAACAACTCCTAGATCTTTTAAATCAGGAATAAGTAACATATTGTTTCGCTTAACAGCAGTATAAGGCTCCGTGCCCTTTCTTTAATAAATATAAATCAAACAAATAAACATTTATGCAAAGACCCATGGGAATAGGGAAAAAAGAAGGGATTTTCGTATCTCCAAGATTCTACTTCAAAATGTGACTTTAATTGGCTTTTTAAGCATTTCTGGCAAATAAAAAATGCTGCCTATGTCAACAGTCGAGCCACCCTAGTCAATTGAATGACACCCTGGATTTGTAATCCTATGCTCTTCAGGACTTGGGTTTGAGTCCTGGTGTCGCCAATCTCAAATGTTAGTATGGGATGCAGGTTATCGGTGTGACTCTGCGAGCTCAGCCGCCTGGGGTGTGGATGCAATTGACCTTTGAAGCCTCAGACTCGATCCAGTCCAGCCCACTACAAATTATACAGATTATTGTACAAAATGTCAACATTTTAGAAGAAATGAAGCTTTTAGAAGAAATGGGCAAAAAGACAAGGGAAGCTCAGGGGAAGAACCAACGTTCTTTCATACTGAGGAAGAATGCTCAGCGACCAAACAGTACTTTATCCCTATCAGATGCCCTTCCAAATGTTGACTATAAATCATGTTTTCTCAGTAGGAAATTCTTCCTAAACCACTTCCAAGAACTTTGGGTGATAGAAGCGTCTGCTGTTTTTCAACTTGGCAACAATATATGATTCTTTGACATTTCTTTGGTCGAGTCATTTCAGATAAACTAAGTTATGTCGAAAGTCTCCGAAGAACAAGGGATATAAGAAGCAAACTACTTTTCTGCTTTTCTTTATCTTATATTCGAAACAAAGTCATTAAGATGAAAACTTCGGATGAAATGAGCTTTGAAGCTCATCTTATTTCCAAGGAGCATATCAATGGGTTCTAAGGCCATTTTTATTTTTATTTTTCGCTATTAATTTATATTTTCTGGCTATTGCGTTCATATCCACTGTAATGTGTCTGATGGCCCTTTGTACTTTTCTTAGCTCATGCTGTATTAAAATGAGAATAAAAGCCATTTAAGGGGGAGATAAGCTATTTTGGGTAGGAAAGTGCGATTCCAACTTCTTCATTAGAAAGATAGGTAAGCAAAAACAGGAGAAAATGTAAACTACTGGAAATTGTCACCAGAGTTAAGCATAGCTAAAATGTTTATGTTTCGAGTAAGTAACTTTTTCAATCACAAGTGATGTGTTGTAACAACCAACCCCTCCTAGAATTTAAAAGAAATTTCATTTGCAGGTTAAATGTGAATCCGGACACAACCGCCACAAATCCAGCCAGCATAAACAAGTCCAAAATATAAGTCTCTTAGTCTCTATAAAAGAGTCTCTAAATGCTGGAGGGGGTCTGGTTGCCCTCCAATCCCTTTCGATTTCGAAAAAACAAGAATTTTCGATTTCTAATCGGAAGATTCTTCTTTAAAGATTTCTAAGGCAACCCCCACCCCTTCAATATAAAGTGACCAGGAAAAAAGACACACGAATATCAGGAAAAAGGAAAAATAATATATCATAAAAAACAAATATCAGGATCAGGAAAAAAGACTCACACAAAGGGTTATGCTACCCGGGTGTTTTCGCATCTTTTTAGTAAAAAAAAAAATGTAAAATATAAAGTCTGAGGACCCAAGATTAATGGTAGGGGAGGGAGCTTAATGTTTTAAAACTTCACGTTGAAAATAGATTTATTTGTTCTTCTACGCTTTGAGCAGAGGTTCTATTTTGAGACTGATTCACAATGCGTACTCAATACTGGTGCTTAGGAAAGATTAATAAATACTTTTTTTATGGAAGTAAAGAGTGAAATTGAAACTTAAAACGAAAAAATCTCGCTCAAATAGACTGACTCGTGATATTTTCCAATACTAAATCCTAAGTAATTCTCATATCTCCAATACTAAAAACTAGTGCTTTGCCAAAAACACAAAAACCGACCCCCCCCCCTCCTAGAAAAAAACACAAATAAACATGATGTTTTCTCAGGAGCAGACAAATTTATGACTAGCCCACACAAAACGAAGACTAACTTATACGTATGCCAATAGAATCTTAAAAAAAAGAAGCTCGAAGAAGCGCTTTTAAAGCTCTACTGATATTGGAAAATAACACGAGTCAGAGTATTTGAGCTGGTTTTGTAGATATATCTTGTGTAATCGGCGAAGTAATAATGCTTAATTCACCCTAAAACACCTGTATTACAGATACAGCCAAAAATATTCTCGCAAACCAAGTGGGATTAGTGGAATCCGGTGCTTTATACGGTCACTTTTATATTTATGTACAAGGAAATCAGTCAAGAAAAACCCGCCAGACGGGTTAATTGCAAGAGACCGCTATAGAGAAATGTAATGCAAAGCGTGGTTTTCATTGCGTTTACGATATTTAAACTGTTGTTTTTGGGGTTAAGGGGGGGGAAGGTACCGAGGTTTGTTTAGGTTACGTATCTAATATGCTTTACCCCCAAGTGGGAACAAGTTAAAAAAAAAAATTAATAAAGCAAGAGTTGAATAAATACTTAATATGGTTTTACACAGATCTTTATTGTACAGAGTCTTTATTTTAATCATATATTGGATCACCCTGGACGAGTTTCATCACTATCAACAATCCAAATAACGGATGGGCTACGGAAGCAAAGCCGCAAAAGTAAAAAAAAAGAAAAATAATAGAAAAAACGAAAATGAAACAGGACACAGAGGTTATATACCTCTTGCCTCTAGTAGGCTTTTATGTTATGGTAATTTTCTGTAAAACATGGTAGGTAAGTTATTTCTTGAGACCTTTTTATGGCAAAACTAATCTTAGCTCTTAATTCCTAACAATTTAAATCGAGATTCACTAAGCAATTGTGACTGAATGCAAATGATGAAGTTTTAGCCCTACCTTCACAAAGGTCTGATAGAGCATGGGAATCCGAAACCATTAGTTCATCTTTCGACCAGGTCGGGCTGAAGGTATTTTTCCTGTCAGAATCATAATTAGGCTGTCGACAATATATTTTGGATTTACTCTTAAGCCAGGGGTGAATTTCCAGCATTTTTATTGGGGGACAAGAGGGGCCCACGTCCAGATAGACAAGGGGCATACGATTTATAATAATTTTTCTCCACATTATCGGGGGGCAACTTCCCCCTTGTCCCTCTCCCAAACGACGTTTCTGTCCTTAACAGTGGTGAGACTGCTCCTAGACCTTGGAAAAGCACAACCAGAAGGAGTAGGGGCTCAGTGCGTGATTACATCAAAATCCGGGGGGAGACAGGAATTGGAGCCAATTTCCTAAGGCAAGTGAAAATGACATGAAAATTGAAAAATGAGCCATTGTACCAAAAAAGTAAATATATACTAAAGAAAACAGATCTGTTTCTGTAGATGCTTGAATGATGCAGGCCTATCTTGGTTTTGAAAAGACCTTTGAAGACGCTAAATTTATGCTGAGGGGGTGAATTGAGGTTTGGGGGAGGGCTAACTGGGGTTTGGGGGGTAGTTGCCTCCTTGTCCTGTAGCAAATTGCGCCCCTGCAAGGGTTGCCTATAATAAAGTTCAGTTAAAGTGACAAACGTAATCTCAACACACCATGTATCCCTGGGTGCCTCCACAGCCCGAAATGGAATCAGATGGAAGTATAATGATAGCCATTTAGACAAAAGCAGACAGGTAAAAGAAAATGGCTTTGAAACATAGTTTCAGCAGTCCCTGGGACAAGGGCCCCATTTATTTGTTTAGCCCATATAAAACAAATACTTATAGACCTGTTTACGTAAAAGTATTTGTTACACTATACTTAGACTATGTTCCCCTACAGCCCTTCCCCCCAGTCCCCCAATTCACAAACATAGGCATATTGTATGTATGTTTTGAATCACGATCAGTTGAGGAATACTTAGAGAATATTCCAAAAGGAAACCATTGCGACATGGATTTCCAATGATATACCTTTCCAATGGTGAAATCAGATGGATATCAATGGCTAAAATCAGAGTCATGAACGAATTTTTAATCTATATGACTGAAGAGACAAAAGTGAAGCCCTCGGGCTCAGAGCCATTTGAAAAACTCTACCTCTAGCTTCAAATGCATACGCATCTTTTATCTCTTTCAACTCATTACCAATCAGAAATGATTTAGGAAATAATGATAAAGGATTAAATTATATCAAAAATCTTTAGGATCCAAGCACAGAGGCATTTTCATTTGACTTTTCGACTATTTTGAACAAAATATCTCCCACAGAATTTTGGTTGGATGTTTTGGGTGGCTCCCCGCGGACTGATTAGCAAAAATGGAGCTGGAGTGGGCCTGGCTGCCCTCCAATCCCTTTTGATTTTGAAAAAAAAACTAGAATTTTCGATTTCTAGTCCAAAGAGCCTTCTTTAAAGATTTTTACGGCAACCCCCTCCCCTTCAATACGAAATGATCAGGAAAAAAGACGCACGAATATCAGGAAAAAGAAAAAACATCATATCAGGAAAAACAAATATCAGGATCAGGAAAAAAACGCACAGATTAGAGGCATGTGCTTTTTACTTAGGCAGCGCTAGAGCACTGCCTCTGACTTTCTTGCTACGAATTGTTTGGTGGAGACAACTCGTTTTCCTTCCTCAGCCCCCATTGTTTGCACTCAGGTCTAATATTCGGTTAACAGTGTTTCGAGAATTATAAACATCCTTGAAACAAGAAGACCCCTTAAAATAGTTCTCGGGGTGGAGAAATTTAAAAATGAGTTTTACAGCCATCATTTTTACATTTTCAAAAGAGAGTTCTCAGAATGAATATTTATATAGGGGTTGTCCCCCTCCATTCATCCTTCTTCTGCGCAGGTTAGTATAAGAGTATAATCTTTAATGTTATGCATAAAAAATCTAAGCGGCCAGAGGGGAGGTGTCTGCTATCTGTACCCATTATGACAACCTAGTCTAAAATATTCCTAAGAAAGAAAACAAATTGGAAGGTAATTTCCCCTTCGTCCATATTCCTCTAAAAAAACTTCTTACGTGCCAGAAAATGGTGTTAAGCCCCACTTTCTTTTTTGTGATTTCTTTTATTACTTAGAAATGACACTAGAATTTTCAATTTCGTTTCAGTCAGCCCTCTACCGATTATTTTTAAGACTACTAATTTGATACAATCACACCGAAAAAAAAAATACTAACCAAAAAGCCACGCGTCTGTTACGACCCTTCTCTGGAAAACCCGAAATGTTGCATATTTGCGGACAGGGGTTTAAAAGTTCTCCGATATGCTGAAATTGATACTGTTAGTTTCATTAAGATCACTGCGGTTTTTAGGGTCGTTTTCCCAAAAGAAAGGCAATGGGTTAATGCACGAGTCACAAGGAAAGGCCTTGACTCCGCACAATCATTTAGCTATTATGAATTCGACGATAAGAATCTAATGAAATATGGCACGTCCATGAAATAAAACACTGTTAAAAGTTCACTAGCTGCATAGCGGTATTTTCAAATACAGTTTTTATTTGATTATTAAATTTATTTGCAATTTATTACAACATACTGTTAGCGAATAAATGACGAAGTGCCAGACCTTTATTTTACTGGTGTGACCATCGGGACACAGAACTGTTACAATTATATATCGTACGTAAAATCTTTGCTGTGAGCAAATCCATGTGGTTTTGAATAATAGCCTATTAGCTAAAGTATTAATATGGAAATAATTGACATATTTGATCTTCTCAGAAGACAGTATCTTACCATCGCATATCCAATCATTATATTGCTAATTTTTTTATGATACCTTTTTTTATTCTGTTTTACACAACAATGACAAACCCCTTTTATATCCATTTTTTAAGCTTTTGATTTAATTCTTTTACACCGCCCTTTGTAACTGCTCAAAAATGCAAAAAAAAAAGAAGAAATTCCTTATGAAAGGTAAAAAATGGCAAAAATTTCTAAGTTTAATCAGAAAAAAATAATTCAAAACCGTTTTCAAATTGTTTAGGAAAAGCTTCAAGTTTGATGACCATACCGGACATGTGGATATCGTTGAAAAAGTATGGCCAATGTTTTCAATTAGTTCGTGGTAACGAACTGTAAGTAAGGAGCGATGCGGTTCAGTAGTAGCCGAAACTCTAAGAAACAGATTTATTATAACAATAGATACATAAAAATAATTGAATTTTGATGCTTATTCAAAATATGTAAAATTCCCATCAAAAGTTACGACCCTGAGAAAATTTACCCAATTTTTGAAAAAGGGGTAAAAAAGCCCCAAAATATCAAGTGATTCTAATGAAAATCACACCATCAGATTCAGCATACCAGAGAACCCTACTGTAGAGGTAGTCCCTGAAGCCGCGCCACGCCGACATGACGGCGGTGAATGTGGGATTTAGTATCGGCGGCGGCGCGCCGCCAATTTTAGACAGGCGGCGCGGCACGGCGCGACGATTTTTCTGATTAAAAATAATAATAAAAATTCCAATTCACCAAGCACGTTCAACCTCGATTTTAGTTAGGATTTTTAAATGGCTGGCTAAAAACATACAAGAACAATATGACAAAACAGTAATTTGTTGGGCCGTGCGGAAAGTGTTTATGTTCACCGTCGATCAGACCAAGTAGAATTCCCATTTTTAGCAACTAGACCCAGGGAAACCTATGTTGTGTTTATGTTTAACATCGCATTGTTCCTATAAAATCCCGTGTTTAGTTATTTCCTTCTTGTTAATGATTTGGGCTAATGTGTGTATAACTTTTAAAATTTGAAGTTCAAACATCTCCTGTTCATCAAATACATACGAAAAGGAAGTGAAAAAAACAAATAACAACATCGAAAAAACACTGTATACAAGCCAGATACCATGGCTTAACAACACCAACAATTTTAAAACATCGGTTACATCACTTCAGTTACAATTGATGTAACAAAAGTGAGTTTGTTCACTCAGCCTGGAGCCATTGATCTTTTTGCAGTCGCTATCAGTCCTGTCGTGCTAAAAAGCCGTTTAGCTGGGACACTTGTGGCCGATACAGCCAGAACTTGACGAGCGTAAACTACCACTCGCGGGATCTGATACTAGCATTGGACCTTGGAGTCCCACAGAGTGCCGCAAATGAGCTTCTTCTTTGTATCTGCTGAAATAAGTTTTTTCTATAAGGGAGAACAAACCTGCACCTTTACCATAGGGCTCCTTCGCCCTACACTACAGGAGGAACTAAACTGCACCTTTACCCTCTTTTCTTATCAACACGGAATAACCCCCTAGAATTCTTTTCTGAAAGAAGTGCTCAAGTTATGACGTTTCAAGTCAAAGTTTAAGGCTACTTCAACTTCAGTGTGCTCGCCTAACTGTGCAAAAAAAATGTAATTCATTTCTTTAGATATATTCCTATACTAGCTCCAGATAATCTACGAAGCGGGAAACTGCCACAAATCAGCATCGATAAAAAAATGAAACCCAAAACGAACAGAAATTACAATAAATAACCGAGTCAAACTCAAAACGAGCAGAAATTAACATAGGTTGGGCACAAAACCCCTATGCCTTCCCAAGGTCCGAACATAATTTGCGCTTTACTGAAAAAATATAAATGTTTTTACTTTTGTAACTTTAATAAATCAAATAATATTAACATTTTGATTACTAAATATCAGTATATGTTTATTAAACTGACAATGCACATTCATTTGTATTGAAAAACAAGAAACAAATGTAGCAGGACTGAGGAATTTATTGGCAAGTGTTACAGGTAAAAAAGTTGAAATTAATTAAGAGAATGTTGTATGCCTAAAAGTAAATGATGAGGCCTATATGAGGACAATAGTTTACATAGTATCGCTTTTTTGTTATTGCACGTGTAAGCGAAAAGAAAATAAGAAGAAAGACTATGGTGTAATCAATCGCGTGGAAACGAAGTGAAATAGGATAAGGATTATGAAGTGTAAGAAAATTGAGAGCGTGTTTGGTATAAAGTAGAAGGGAATAGTTTTTGTGTCTTGGTGGGCAAGGATGTGTTGTTAAAAAAGGGAAAAAATAATAATAATAATAAAAGGAGAGTTGAGAAAAAATTATAGGGTTTGAGGGTTTAAGGTCTTACATTTGTATGTTTTTTGTTTTTTCACTTTGTGGTAAGGATCTGGGTAGAAGATGAGAAAATGGTGTTTTTAATTTAGGTATATGGAATAAGAGCAGATTTTAAGTTAAATATTTCGAACTTTTAATGAAGTGTTTGATTTTAGAGTTTAATTAGAATTTTTAGATGATAATAGTTAGCTTCAGGAATTATTCAGTATTTTTAAGTTTATTTATTAGGTAAGATTTAAATCTAATTGAATAGTTATAGTATAGGATTTTGTGAATTTTCAGATAATAGATTTTGATTTGGTCTTTTTTTATTGTTTGTTTGAAATTTATTTTAAGCAAATGGAATTTATTTTATATATTGAGGGGGGTATGATTCATTTGGATAGTGAAGTATTTGATTTTTGGGATTTGTTTTGAGGATTATTTTAGCTACCTAATAACGCAAGGCCCAGCGAGAGTAGAGTGTGTTGAAATGTGATGTATTAAAAAAAAATGGTGTTATATATTTAATTTTTTCTTTTATTTAGGTAAATATAGTGAAAAGTGTTTTAAAGTGTTATAAGAAAGGTGAATATATTTTAAAGTACAAAAACGTATATCCATTGTAAATTTGTCTTTTTAATGTTATATGTTATAAGCCTAATGAATGAGAGCAGCCCCTTGCCGCAGTGGGTAGCTAGAATGAGAATTTCGTAATTTTTGTATGGTAAATTAATGGACGGAGAATCATATGAATGAAAAAAAAACATTTTTATGAGAAAGGCAGACAAAGTGTACAAGGAGAGAGAAAATTATACATGTGAGGAATTTTAAAAGTGGAGAGCTATGGAACGTCGAGTAAGAGGTAAGATAGATAGGTAGTAAAGTGAAGTTATAATAGAGAAATAGGGACAAATTAGATTACAAACAAGCAAAGAGTCCTATATAAAAAAAAAGAAAAAAGAAACAGGATTGATTTTTTTTCAGGAGTACGAAAAGGAAAAAAAACGGTTTAATTCTATCCATTACGTGATGTATCACCACTTATTATTGAGAATACAAAAAGAAGAGGAAGCGCAGAAAGGAGGACCAAATACCGCTGGATAAAAGAAAGAAAATAAGAAGAATTTAAAATATACATTAGAAAATAATTTTGTATCTTTTCAATATTATCGTCTATTTTTGAAAAAAAAGGCTTTTCAATTTCCAATCGAATGATCCCTTTTTGAGTTTCTGCGACAACACTTTCTATAAACACCTTATATGCCCCCAGGGCATAAATTACAACCCTTACCCTAAGGGCTGTGAGGGTTGTTGTCATCCTATAAGACCTAATTTCCAGAACTTTCAACTACGTTAAACAAAATGGCTATATCAAAATTTTGATTAGATGTGTTTCGGGAAATGGTGGGCGTGGAAGGGTTGTTAGTTGCCTTCCAATCATTTTCGACTATTAAAAAGGGCACAAGCCACTGCAATCTCTAATTGAATGAGCCCTTTCGAAGCTTTTACAACGACGTCTTTGACACGAAGTGTCTTGGTCTAAAGGAAAAAATAATATATAATACATTGTGCCAACATCGTTCTTATATACCCCCAGGGCATAACTTAAAACCGTTGCCCTAAGGATTGTGGGAGAGTAACCTCCTCAAAAAACTTATTTTATCTCTGGAAATCAGTTACTCTGAACAAAATGGCTATCTTAAAATTTTGATTGTATGTGTTTGGGAAATGGTGGGCGTGGAAGGGGTGTTAGCTCCCTTCCAATAATTTTCGATTATTAAAAGGGGCACTAGCTATTCCAATTTCCAATCGAATGAGCGCTTTTCGAAGTTTCGACGACAACTCCTTCGATGCGAATTGCCCTGGTATGAAAAAAAAAATACTACATTGTGCCAACATTGTTCTTTACTTAGGCAGCTCGATTGCGCTGCCTATGATAACATCATGAATTGCCTAATGGTTTTTTACCTACCTCTTTTCATCCGAAAAGTCAGAAAGAAAAATGAACAGAATTTTAAAGTGGAAGGTAAAATGTTTGTTTCAGGAAAAATTTCTTCTTCTCCTTCCTACGAACCGATATACATGGCGAGCCCAAGATGACAGTATTTATCTTTAAGAAACAGATTAGCCGGGATCACGGTTGAAGCCCGGAGGTCGATATCAATAACCAAAAAAGAGAGGAAAAAAACAAAAAAAAAAAAACGGCGGCGTATTAGTGACGCCGCCGCCGATAGAATCAGCGGTGGTGTCAGCGCGCTGATGCAAGCTCGGAAGCGCGCCACCATTTTTTTTTCGGCAGCGCGCCGCCGACTTTTCGGCGCGGCTTCGGGGTCTATGTAGAGGTGTCAAGCTCCTATGTACAAAAATGGGGAAATTTGAAATTTGTAATGTTTTGCTGGAAGAAAGGTCACGGATGTTGTTTTTTTTTCAGGGGTGATCATGTCGAGTCAGTAATCGTAGAAGATCATGAGAGGACTCAATTGATCGGAAATCAAAAGTTCTAGTTCTCTTTTAAAGTGACCAAAAATTTTGGGCAGCTAGCCCCCTTCCCTCCTATGCTTATTTTCCCCCAAAGTCATCCGATCAAAATTTTGATATTTTTGCCATTTTTTACCATTTGCCATTTTTCAGCATAGTCAAAAATGTAATAAATATGTCTTTTAGGATGAGTTGACCCCCCCCCCTCCAGTCTCCAGGGGTAGGGCTGCAAGCTATAAACTTCGCCCATTGTTTACATATAGTATTGGTTATTGGGAAGTATACAGACGTTTTTCAGGGGAATTTTTCTGGTGGAGGGGGGATTTACGTGGGATGATCTTTTCATTGAGAAATTTTCGTGGGGGATGGGAATTTTTCATGGAGTAGAAGCTGGATTTCCCGGCATTATTTAAAAAAAATGATCAGAAATCTAGGTAAAGAAAAAAATTTCTAACTGAAGGTATGGAGAAACGTTAAAAATTAAACGAACAGAAATATTACGTATATGAGGGAGTAGCACCCTCCTCAAACACTAAAGTATTTCTTAGAACTTTTAAAAGAGCTTATTATTCTAGTTAAACGGGCTTTTGTGATTCAGGATCCATTCTTAAATAATTGGAACAAGAAGGCAAACTTTAGCGTAAAGAGCGAGGTATTGAATAGGGGCAAACCCCCTTGATACACATATTAATTTCTGTTCGTTTTACGTTTTAATGTTTTTCCATACTTGGAGTTGAAAAAACTTCTTTTTTTAATTTAATCATATATGAGAAATGAAAGAGGTTATTCTCTCTCAAAAATTGTAAACGACTAAATAATAAAAGTATTCAAGTGTTTAAGAGTTCTTAATTTATACTTTAAGGGGTTTGTAATACCTTGTGGTCCTTTTCAACATAAGTAACGCTGAAACTATATTCTGCCTCAAAATAACAGTTTTGAGTCCGCTGCTAATTTTACCTCTGCCTTTTGAAATCCAGTGACTCTAGAGAAATTTTGTCTTCAAAAATGTCTTTCAAAAACACCGTTGATTTTCTGAGCGTGGACATAACGTTTCTATGCGATGTCAATCATATGAAGACGAGATGTCACTGGTCATGCACAGGGACAGGAATGTCAGATCTCTTCCCTCAAAGTGAAATCTTCAGTATTGAAGCATATTAAATTTTGTACATACTAATTGAAAATTCTGATAAGAGATTCCCAAATGATTGATAATTTAAGTTGTGCTATTTAACGTAGCCAAAAGAAAAACTACATTAGAGGAAAAACAGCATAAAACAGTAAGCTCGATTTTTTTTTATTTGCTGATGTTACAACTAGAAAGTATCGATGTATCGATAAATCCGAAAATTCATATGTCTTTCAACGCCTAAAGAGAATTAGTCAAGTCTTTCCGCTTCCAGGAAAATATTACCTGTAAAAATATTTTTATTTCAAAAATAGTAAAGAGGGACGTAGAGAGAGTAAAGCTTTAAAGCTTAAAATTTATATTTCCAATATTTGGGGAGACCACCCCCTTCCTAAGCACCCCATTCTTCTACTTAATATATTGAGAGTGTGATTTATATCTGGATTATTTGGAACCTTATCATGGAGGACGGGGAGCTTAATGGAGTGGAAGTCTCCATCATATATTTATACAAATCTGCTTCTTTCGGATTTTTAAGTTTCAGGAGATGTTGCCAGATAATGTGTACTTAAGTCAAAACCTGCTTTCATGCAGAGCGTGCGTTCTGATATTGTATTTCTGAGCTAAGTATTTCTTGAAAATACTGAAAAAAGATCCAACCTCTGGTTTTAAACTCAAATTTACCTAGAAAATTAAAGAGTTTAAAATGTAAATTTCTAATGCCCTATATGTGAAACAAGGGGCCGCCCACA